>NC_064629.1:578422783-578725814 GCF_023864275.1 Schistocerca cancellata
CGTTTGGGAAGGGGCTGTCATCATTGTAACAAGGTCGCGCAAATCTGTCCGATCGCCCGAGTGACGGCGGGCGCATAAAACTGTGACTCCTTCAATGTTGGAACGTGTGGACACATTCATTCGAAGTGATCGGCGGATGACAGTCAAACACCTCGTTGCGCAACTGGACGTCTGTGTTGGTAGTGCCTACAAACTCGTCCACTAGTTGGGGTATTCATTAGCGTGTGCCACGCGAGGTAGCCGCGCGGTCTTAAGCATCTCGTCACGGTTTGCGCAGCTCCTCCCGTCGGAGGTTCGAGTTCTTCCTCGGGAACGGGTGTGTGTGTTGTCCTTAGCGTAAGTTAAAGTTAGATTAAGTAGGGTGTAAGCTTATGGACGGATGACCTCAGTAGTTTGGTGCCATAAGATCTTACCACAAATTTCCTTTTATTTCAGTGGCGTGTGCCACGGGGTTCCTCACCGTCTAACAGAGGACTATAAAGAGTAATGAAGAACCATGTGTGCGGAATTGCTTGCGCGTTACGAGGACGATCGTGACAGTTTTTCGTAGGCCATCGTCACATAATTTCGTAGGCTTGTTCTTCCACATCTACCCTACAGCCTCGACATAACACCCTCTATCTTCCATATGTCTGGCCCAATGAAGGATGTACTCCACGAAGAGTGTAGCACATGGATGATGGTGAGGTTATCGATGCAACAAGAAGTTGGTTCCAACGTCAACCAGTAGAGTGGTACCATGAGAGAATGCAGGCCCTCCCAGTAATGTGGCGTGAGGCCGTCACTTTATCGGATATTATGTTGAAAAATAGGGTCTTGCAACCAAAAGAGTGGGGAATAATATGTTGTACTGTAACCATGAATAACACCAACCTATGTTCAGAAAAAAGTGTGTTGCATTGCTTATTGAACGCTCCTCGTATTTCTCTGTTTTAATTACATTAATCCTCTGTTTGCCAGAAAGCCTGTATAGCGTTGTCTACCACTCGGGCCTCTCAGGCCCGTGTTGTTTATATTGACATTATTCCAACTAGTTGTGATGTGAATGACTTCTGATGTATAAATGCTTTTAAAATAAATTTGCCGCGCGGGATTAGCCGAGCGGTCTAGGGCGCCGCAGTCATGGACTGTGCGGCTGGTCCCGGTGGAGGTTCGAGTGTTCCCTCGGGCATGGGTGTGTGTGTGTTTGTCCTTAGGATAATTTAGGTTAAGTAGTGTGTAAGCTTAGGGACTGAGGACCTTAGCAGTTAAGTCCCATAAGATTTCACACACATTTGAAAAAAAAAATTTATTTACTAAAGTTTACATTTCAATGCACACAATTTGTTTTCCTTTTACGTTTGGTGCACTTATAACATGTAATTTGACTTTTTTTATCTTTCTTTTCTATACAATATACACATCTTCTCCTTTTCTTAGCTGGTGGTTTCACTCCCCTTCCTGGATCCGCTGCTACTAATGAATTCATTGACTTGTTTATCCCTGCTAGTTGCTTTCACAAATGACCAGCACCATCAAAATTATGAATGTATTTATTACATTACATCAATCATGTTGAAGAAAACCACCCATGGCCAGCACCTTGTTTTTCTCTTCACACTGTAGCAGTTCGCCTTCTAGTCCACGGTGTCAACGCCGCCGTTTGTGGCATTTTATGTCGTTAGAAGATCAGGTTTCCTTGCTTGTGATGATGAAACCGTTAGTTGGTCATGAAGAAAACTAAGGACGGTAACAACTTTGTTCTTCTTAGGTACGTAAGAGGCTATCATCACATCTGGTTGAAAACCGTCGAATAGATTATACTTTACGTCCATTAGGTGTAACAAAATCGGAGGACAGTTCACCTTTGTTTTCTCGGATAGTATCGACTAGCGTAGGATCTTTAAGAAAATAATGAGCTAAACTGAAAGATGTAAAAATTTATCACAGGTGTTTGTGCCAGACTTTTCATGTACAATCACCAGGGTGGTCACAACATTCTCGCCAAGACACACGACTCTGGTTTCTTAACCCTTCCCCAAATACATTTTCATTACCCAGCAGTAGCTTGTCAAATGGTTGAAATGGCTCTGAGCACTATGAGACTTAACATCTGTGGTCATCAGTCCCCTAGAACTTAGAACTACTTAAACCTAAGTAAGCTAAGGACATCACACACATCCATGCCCGAGGCAGGATTCGAACCTGCGACCGTAGCAGTCGCGCGGTTCCGGACTGAGCGCCTAGAACCGCTAGACCACTGCGTCTGGCAGTAGCTCGTCACGCTGTCTCAAATTTCCCAAAACTTTATTACTTATCTACCAGGTTTTGATGAGATGCATTGTCTAAATGGACAACGACCTCGAAATCTGACCGACTGTTCATCCACAGCCACGCAACATCCCGGAATGTAGGCAAATGTAATTTCCCACAACTCAAAAACTTCTCTGATTCGTTCCAGTTTGTCACTTGACATATATTCACGACGAGTTTCTGCATTATCAAAGCGCAACACTCCAAAGCTGATTGATATCTTTGTTTCTTGACTTGTAAACTCCAGGGAGGATGAGAACAACAAGAATTTCTTTTCATTTCATGTATATATATACCCACCAGTCCTTGTAAATGATTCGACCTTCCTTGTTGGTCCACACACACACACTGTGTGAGGAGTACACGAAAGAACAACGTAAAACAAGAGTCTTCATTATCACAGCTCCTAATCGAATTACTTGTAGGTGCCTGGTCTCCTTTCAGTAATCATTTCTTCTCCGCCTACCAAAAATTCAAGCTTGAGGAGCTGTAGCCCATATTCCATTCCCATTACGAGAAAACAATACGTTACACTCAATAGAATTTGCTCTAAATTGTTCTTCTCCATCTTCGTAAGGGAATTCTTCATGACCATCATCTTCGTGTAGTTTTTAGTTTTCAGTGACATCTACTTTATCATGATCATCATCATCATCACTGGAAGATTCACGTTCACTAGGTGGGTTTCCAGAATCAGAAAAGGCTCCAACAATTACCTTATCTCCTCATCTGATAGTTCTCTTCTCCGTAACATTTTCAGTTTGTACGGCAGACAGATGTTATGAAATAATGCACCAAAAGAAACATGTACTTATCACAAGGACTGTGAACACTGAAGGAATAACAGCGGCCGCACGGTTAGCCTCGGGGTCTAAGGCGCCTTGTCACGGTCCGTGCGGCTCCCACCGTCAGAGGTTCGCGTCCTCCCTCGGGCATGGGTATGTGTGTTGTCCATAGCGTAATTAAGTTTAAGTTAGATTAAGTAGTGTGTAGCCTTACGGACTGATGACCTCAGCGGTTTGGTCCCATAAGACCTTACACAAATTTCTAAAGAAATAACAGCGCGGGTGAACCATGACAAATGACGTAACAGACGTGGCGCAGACATCTGGTTGTTCAAAAATTGCTTCTAAATGCACGAACCCGCGAAGTCTATACAGGAAGAAACATGCACCAACCCTTTAACACAAAGCTATAGCTAAATTTTTATAATTTTTTTCCAAAATTGTGACTAGCTTGACAAATCAGGAAGTGATGAACTTTTATTACAATAAAATGTATAGTTAGTAACAGAGAAGATATTAAACGTCACGGACGGGCCTCTGAGGCCCTATGTTAGGTAAAGCGTTAGTACAATGAAAGTCTCAACCACCATTTACTATATGTACAATAGCGCTATGGATGCAAAAGTGTATAATTAGCTATGAAGGAATCTCTGAGCTGAATTGAAATTTTAATTGCTAATTATTTATGTGTCGAAGGTTACAGTTTAATAAATCACCTACAATGGATGAGCAAAGAGAAAGCCAGTTTTAGCATAAAAAGCTTTTTAAAGGTAAATGGAAGTGGCGTTATCGAAGGAATAATCTCGGCAGTGAATTAGGAAAACGGTACGTATTCGTGGACGTAACATGCTGTTACAGAAGTTCATTCTTTAGCCGAAGCCAACTTACACGCCACAAGATAGTAACGTTACGCAGGATAAAACACTCGACTCTCATTAAAAGGAATAGGATTTATTTCCTCGTCTGACCACATTCTGGTCTTTTCCTTAACACCTTAAGATGATTGCGTGGATGGTTCCTTTAAAATGAGCACGATCAACCAATCTGCTTCCCTGTTTTTGTACTATTCGAGCTCATGCTCTAATACTATTGACCTTGTCGTCGACGGGACGTTAAAACGTAAACTTCTTTCCTTCTTCATTTTACAAATAACTATAACATATTTCAACACTCTAACTAAAGAAACGTGTGTAAGTTGGTGGAAGTAGAATTGTTAGTGTATGTTAGTGTACTCAGCTGATTCACAGATTCTTCGGTCTTCATCATCATAATCATGATCATGAAGAGATATTTGACATTCGCTGTTGGATAAATCCTCCTCTAGACTTTTCCATTCATTATGGTCTCCAGTTTATGTTACTCCTAACGGATTTTAATTTCATTTACTTTCTATGTCTTCGAATCCAGCGGAGAAAATACTTGGTCTATCAACTAACTATTCACCTGGCTACATATCCCACAAGCCTCCATTTTACTTTCATTTTGATCTTAAATAAATCTAATCTCTTCTACGAAAGGACTTCAGAAATTAAGTTACACATAATTATGACAGGTCAGTTAACTTTTATTGACTGTTTCACTACACTTCTTATTAACTCATCTAATATATGCTACTCTTTAAACATAGTCACCAAGTCTCTGTTGGCAACGGTCAGTAAATTCTAGAAGTCTTTCAGTTCTTTGACGGTAGAAAGGCATCACTTGGTCACGGAATCATTCGAGCAGCGCTGTGGAACGTCGTCATCTATGGTAAATCTTTTTTCTTCCCAGATGTTCTTTCAGCTTACAGGAAAGAAGATAATCGCATGGTGCAACATCTGGTTTTCCCGAGAAGAATTACTCACGTCTGTGCGTCCTCGTTCGTACTGTTGGCAATAATTCAATAGGGTTGGGTGGTAAATTGCATTTGGTACACGTACAGCCAGAGTTTCACTGTCAATCTGTTAGACGTTTTGCCCTCATGAAACGTACTGACCCACGTACTTCAACTTTGGAGCACGTTTCCAGATGCCATGGCACTTTGCTCTCACACTATGATGCACCTCTGCACCGCACAATAACTGTGTTTACAGGAAACTCGGAGCAGGTACGCTCTGCTGAAAGTGTGCCACTGCCGCGCATTGTGGCGCCATCGTTGCGCAGTTGTATTAGCTTGGTTTCGAACGACATGTGTAACTTACTTTCTGAATTCACTACCTATAATGTATTTGTTTCTTTTCGTATTTCTTCTAGTAATCCACAACATAAATTTCTCGATATTTGCTGAGAAAACATAAGATTTAGAATGCTTTTCGCATTAAAGGTTCATGACACATCACTTTAATTCACGGCTAATAATGCTTATTGGTTGTAAACATTTATTTCGAAAAACATCGGAAGATTGTTTTTCAAAAGGAATTTAGTTTACTAAAAACACTCAAAGACCATTTTTAATCTTCTGCTTATTTCTTTTCCCATCCATAGTGAATAGCTTTCAATCTTCTAACGAATTAAAATTCATTAACATTTCCTGTGACTTCATTCTTAATTTTTAAAGTTCTCTTGCCGACAAATGATTCCACATTATTTTTGGCTATTTATAATTTATTTCGATGTTTAATTTGTGTCTTATTTCTGTCTACATCCTACGATTACGAACATTTATGAAATGGCTTAAGACCGCCACATCCTGCAGAATTTCTTTGTTGTTTGATACAAGACAGTTTCACTTTTAATTCAGTTTGGTCGTTTTGAACTCGATTTAGTATGTTTTAGTATTTTTTTCATCTTGAATACTGCGCCAAGGAAAAAATACATTCTGAACTGTAAATTCTGCAATTTCTGATATTGTACCCGTAGTTTTAGCCTGAAGTATCGTTCTTTAGTTTTTATCCATCTTTCACGTCAAAATCTCTCAATTCATCTGATTGTAGGATTTGATGTTATTTATCAGCTTCTGTAGCCTCAGTAGGTAGCTTGTTCTGTGTCTGAAAATTTTCATTGCTCTCGGCCCACTATCAGCATGTAGCTTACATCACACAGGGAGCACCACAACTTGTGCTGCTTACAATATGCTGTTACCATGAACTTCACTCGTATGTTATAATTTCATCAAAGAGAACCTATATATGTAGACATAGTGTGTAAAAAAGGTCACACATTCTACCGAGTACGCCAATCAGACTACAAACGTATTTCCAGAAGTTATTTCCATATATTCGAGGCAGCCGGATTAGAGGGAAACTGACTGCTTGTAACCGCGTCTAGAGTGGGAAGGCACGAGCATAATGTTGGCACGGATTTTTCCTTGCCCAGTTCGCTACAGGCTTCTCCCTGTTTGACACAAGCCAGTTATTCAAATGAGCTCAGGAAATTAGTTTCCCCTGATGGGTTAGGGGCCAGCCGAAGCGTAGCAATGGACACATTACTTCCACCTCCACAGATGAGATGGTCTCCTCTTCCCTCTTCTCCATTGGCCCACACAACACCAGACTGAATTCTTCGCCGTATGTGCGAAATAGTGATACAAAAATAATACCAATATCGCATTACGCTTGAGTAGATACAAAACTCAGTGAATAAACCTACGGCGGTGTAGTGTAACATCCACTGGCTCGCTTAATTTGCAATGGGTACTTAATGTTTCATCGGCAATGAGATGACTTCAGAAGAAATTTCATTTCATAGTGTACTGGACATGAAATAGTTGCGGGAAATAAAAAATTAAAATCGATTTGTTTATCTTATGTAATTAAGGAAACTAATAGGGAGGATGAATTACATTAACTGGCCAAGTATCTAACTTCAGACGTCCCCCTATCTCATATGGAAAAAATACATACCAAACAAATTTTGTCCTTCAAGAGATGGATTCTAGCAGTCATTGGCTACCAGCACTTCTGATGGACCACCCATGCCAACAGTGCCCTACTGCGTACAAATTGCCGGCAGTGTGACCGAGCGGTTCTTGGCGCTTCAGTCTGGAACCGCGCGACCGCTACGCTCGCAGGTTCGAATCCTGCCTCGGGCATGGATGTGCGTCATGTCCTTAGGTTAGTTAGGTTTAAGTAGTTCTACGTTCTAGCGAACTGATGACCTCAGATGTTAAGTCCCATAGTGCTCAGAGCCATTTGAACCATTTTGTGTACAAATTCTGAGTTGCAGACACAAGTTTCTGTAGTGTATGCAAGTGACTTCCTATGCAGAAAATACAACCTTCTATTGGTAACAGTAATCTTTACAAAAGATCAGACTTATGTGGCAATGAAATCACTTTGGAATTAACATGTTAATTGTAAAGAACACTAACAGATCGATTTGGCAAAATAACTCGTTCTTGGACGGATAATCATTGTCAGTTTTAGCTTCCACTAACGAGATTCATAGCACCCTATTACTTTATTACCACTGCGGGCACATAAAATAATTTAGAGCAACGTCTTACGTTGTTATACCACCCGATAAATAAAAATACATGTTAATAATCATCAAAATTGCAAAGAGAGTTGGCAATAATTCTCATATTGAGATCTGGGTTTCTCACTATCTATGTTAGTTCTAATTTGGTAGTGGGTGTTTCGAAATGCTGCACACGACTGTACGGACTTTTTCCAGTGAAAAATTATATCAACTACAACAAGATGGCACTGGAGTTTCTGAATAATTTTGGAATGCGATGAATGCAATTCGTGCTTCCCCCACTCCCCTCACCCGTGATGTCACAAGCCATGCCTCTCCCTTATTTAAGGCGTAATTCACGATTCATGAGGCCACACCTCATTTCTAGAAATGGTGGTGGCCGTTGAAATGAAACACTTAATCACAACCTAGTACTTTTGCGGCAATTAAAAAGAGATATCTAGTTATAATGAAGGTACAGAACCACAATCTTGGCCATATTGAAATATATCTGAATGATCTGGAATTTTCATTATATTCACCAATATTTATTAAAAAAGCCACGTAAAGAGGGTAATTTGCAATTTTTTCATGTCGCAAAGAATTAAACTTCATTTTAATTTTGTGTAAATAGGCGTCATCTTCAAAAGTCTCCAATTATTTATCAAAAATATGTAACCATTACAGATTAAGCAGCACTTATAAACGTTCATTGTTTGAGCGCTAAACCTCGAATTAAATATTTCCCACGTCTAAGCTGTTCTCCAAAACACATTATGCTTATCAGGTATCACAATCTTAATTCATGTCTAAAAGTCTAAAAAATGCACCAGCAACACAAAAAGCAATATTTATGACAATTGTCACCAGTTTACGTCCCCTCCCGCCTCCACACACTCACACATGCGTCAAAACTGATGCCTTAAACATGACAATGGACATTCAAATTAAGTACCCCAAGGCTATTTCCAAGTCTAAATTGTTAGAAAAAACATGCGACTAAGAAAATAAAATCCTAATCAGATACCTGACATTTAATTTTTAGGTCTAAATGGTGCAATGTACCAAACAAGCCTGATCAACGCTATAGCTCCGCAAATCACCGTTTGGCTAAAATACTATGCTAATGAACGGAGCAAGTATCATTTTAGGACGGGAAAAAGGCGTTTTGACAAGATCTTTTCTGTGATGTATCACACAAACTAGATATTTTCGTAATACGCAAATAATACTTGATGTTGCGTCAAACACTAATGTAAACATGACCAAAGGAAATAGTGGAACATGACAGACATGAAACAGGACGAAAGACAATGGTACAACAAGCGAGAGATGTAAGGTTGATATCTTGAAAACACAATCTTTCCACCAGAACCAGTACTTTATTCAAATACGTAACGGTTTCGAGTACAATAACATACACATGAACAGGTTGCTTACCCTAACAACAAATACGTAACTTTTAGAACGAAAATAAATATCTTTATGTAAAGTACATAATTTCTTTATGGCCATTGATCTTCTAAACTCACGACAAATTCTGAAAATACGATGAGTATCACCCATCATTGTTTTAGTTTGTCCAAAGAGGAAAAGATGTGGACATGTTCACCGCAGATCAACAATAAAACGATCGGAGAAACGAAGGTCATACAGAGTATGCTACGGGGAAAAATGAAAGCCATATTTCAACTTCCCATCTTTATCGAGAGTATTGAAGAGGAAAATGCAGCTGAGAACTAGAAGTATTTCCGACATTGCTGGCAGCTACACAACACAGTCCATCGGTATACCACTACGACAGAGACAGATATGCAAACTACAAATGATTAATTTTATAGAATAAAAATTTCAGAAAATTTGCGTTAGTTGCACATATATTGAATGAACATATTCCCTGTTTTCGTCTTCCTTCTTCCTGTTGTTGCTCTTTGTTTGGACTGTATTGAGTTGAAGTGGACAAAACCTAATTCATATCACGTAGAGCACAAACTGTGATGATGTTCCGCTGCTCCGCGGAGTTACGGTGCTGACAATAAAGTAATGCATCCTCTACCTGCTGCTACTGGCCTATGTAATTAGAGATCCACTCTATGTTGTAAGTTCGATGAGGATTGCCCGTTCAACAGCAAACGATGACCAATTTACGAGTGCAGAGAGTAAACTTATTTTACATGCTTGCCTACAGAATCACTGTTTGCAGATGAAAATTAATTCCAAGAGTACTGTTTTTGAGTTGTAGAAATGATTATGCATAGATGTACGGTTTTTAATTACTGTATTTCTGAAGTTCTTAATGTTAGCAGGGCGCGTTTGGAAACACTTGTTGTGTATGCATCCGCTTACATTATGTGAGCTACTCGAGACGAAGGTATCAAAACAAAATTTTCGACAAATGGTTCAAATGGCTCTGAGCACTATGGGACTTAACTGTCGAAAATTGCCGGCCGGTGTTGCCGAGCGGTTCCAGGTGCTACAGTCTGGAATCGCGCGACCGCTATGGTCGCAGGTTTGAATCCTGCCCTGGGCATGGATGTGTGTGATGTCGTTAGGTTAGTAAGGTTTAAGTAGTTCTAAGTTCTAGGAAACTGATGACCTCAGATGTTAATATGACGTAGCATTTTTGCATACCTAGATACCGAAGGACCTATGATTTTTATGGAACTATCCACCTTTAAAAATATTCGAAAGGCTAGGTAAAAAGCAGAATAGTGATATAACAGTCGTTAAAGTTCATAGTGAACCTCATCGTCGGAGGAGCTGATTAAACAGTCGTATTTTTGTATATTTTTACTCGTCGGATATCTACAACAGCTCTGGAAATACATCAGGTTGCTTAGAAATACTTATACAGGATGATTCCGTGATGATGTTTCAGTCTTTCAGAGAAGATGAAGAAGAGTAAATGTGTCAAACTGATGGAAGGGACCCTAGTCTGGAAACGACTGAGTCTAAAGTTATAAGCGAAAATCTTTCATATTACTCTGACAGTGAAATACGTGTACCAGTGCTGTTGTTTCTAACACTGTAGGCTAAGGAACTTTCTGATGTGACAGTATACATCAAACCAAAAAAAAGTCTGGTAGTATGTACTCTGAAATACATGCCATAAGAGCATTGAGCGCCTGTTCTTCTTCGGTAATGTGAAACATCTCTTCTGCTGATATAGTGTCCATTTTCTTAAGGTATGCATTTTAGGGCCCATATTTATTTGACACTTTTTTTCGGTCCATACTGCCTCCACCAAATTACAGAAACGAAAGAGCGTTCATTAGAAGAGATGTGTTTCACAGTATCGAAGATGAAGTAGTACTCATAGCTCTTAAGGTATGCATTATGGAGCATGTTTAACAAGGCATTTTTTCTTCTTTTGGTCCATAACTTAAAAACATGCCATCTCCGAAAGTTTCCTACCCTACTGTCTTAGCAACACCATTACCGGTACATGTGTTCGACTATGAGAGGTATAAGAACGATTTTCGCTTATAACTTTCGAATCTTTTGTTTCGGAGCCAGGGTCCCATACCTGAAATTGGTACATTTACTCTCCTACACCAAACCTTAAATTTTCAGCATCAACACGGAATCACACTGTAAAGAGAACAGAACAGTAAGTAAGAGTCACCGTTTTCGGTTTGAATCCATATCCAGTACAAAACAGTTTGGCATGTTTTTAAGTTTCAGAAATGTACACAATTTGCTGTGCATGAACACCTTAGACATTTGTCGCTTTGTACTGGATAACAATGCGATAGAGGGCTTTCGAACTACACATAGTACCATGTGCCATCACAAATATGCGAATGTACTGGTGTGTCCTATAGCCTTGCGTAATCAAATGATCTAATGATTATCTGGATGATAAAATCTATTTCGAAGTTCTAGTGCGATGGTACACTACACACACTGCTGGACAATTTCAATATTTGAAATATTAGCTTGATATTGTCTCAGTTTCCACCCCCGAACCATCTGCTTTCATGCTCAGCAACTAATTTTGTTGAAAAATTGATTCGACTCGTGATCCTGCAGTCTTAATAGACCTAAATTTTGTCAAGTAATGCGAAATCAAATAACATACAATTATAAATTATTGAAATGTTAATAAAATGATAAACGGGTTAGATTTTTTCAAAGGGCTTATATTGAAACATCTGACGATTTATTCAATCAGTAAAAAACACATAAATAACTAAAATGGTCGTTCTAGACATATGCGTCTAAGCATGAAATAAAATAACATTAACAAATTGCAGTTAAGAGTACTTACCTGAGATTTAAGTGATATCACAGTCCCCAAGTAATAACTAAACATCAGTGGTTCGCGCAATACGAAATCCCATTTCTTTAAACTATATACGAAATAATTGTCAGCTGACAAATAAATAAAGTTCAATATAACGATTGACGTATCCAATCTCGAGTGATCATGAGTAGATTCCAGCAGGCTAACCAGGAATAATTCCAATTCCAGTTCAATGTTGCACATCGCGTGGAACTCGCAAAATTTTAGTCTCTCAAGTGGTTCGCAGAGTTAGCTCGTAATTCTTCTAAGTATGAAAGAAAGTAAAAGTATTGGCGCGGCCACTTGCCGCCCAAACTCTATCACTTTACAAGTTCTCAGCCACGCTAACAGCTCTCCAACACGCAAGTTACCACAAAGTCTGCCTGGAACAGAATGACCGCTCAACATAGAATGACCACGCCCCTTTATAAGCCCTCGGTAAGAGAGCCAGATTTTACAATGACCATAAAAATGAATAAAATGCTCAAAATAAGCGTCTTTCTCTGCCGGTCTCCTTCAAACCATACACGATGTCCTATGTTAATATTTTGTGCACGATTACTTAAAACATGAAATCTGCGCACAAGCGCTCAGTATTAATGCCAATGGAATTGTTGTTCATACATGATGAACAATAATAATCGCCTACTCAATAGAACACTCTCTTTGAGCTCCATTTAACGATGCTTTTACATTTTATGTATATACAATACAAAGAAAAAAAACTTACTAAGGATTACCCGAATGGGACGGTAATATAGGTGTGTTGTACATTTACAGACAAACAAAAGACTACAATTTCGGGAGAAATAGATGATCTATTCAATAGAAAGAGCCTCACAAACTGACCAAGTCAATAATGCGTTGGTTCATCTCTGGCTCTTATACAAGCAGTTATTCGGCTTGGAATTGATTTATAGCGTTGTTGTCCTCCCTAAGGATATCGTGCCAAATGTTGACCAACTGGCGCGTTAGATTGTCAAAATCCCGAGGCGGTTGAAGGGCTCTGCCCATAATGCTCTACATGTTCTCAGTTGGGGCAGATCCGGGGACTCTGCTGGCCAAGACATAATTTGGCAAGCATGAAAACAAATAGTAGAAACTCTCGCTCGGTGCGGTCGGACATTATCGTACTGAAATGTAAGCACAGGATGGTTTGCCATGAAGGGCAACAAAACGGGGCACAGATATCATCGACGTATCGCTGTGCTGTAAGGGTGCCGCGGATAATAACCAAAGGGGTTCTGCTATGAAATGAAAAGACATCCCAGACCTTCATTCCTAATTGTCGAATCGTATGGCAGGCGACAGTCAGGCTTATATCCCACCACTGCCCGGGACGTCTCCAACACGTCGTCGCTGGTAATAGGGGCTCAATTCGAAGCGGGATTCACCACAAAGTCAATTCTACTCCAGTCAGTGAGACTCCAGGCTGAAGACTTTCGAATGACGAGTGTTTTCATTACAGGAAGAGTTAACATTTAATTAATTAAATAATAAATCATGTAATAAATTACACTTGTCATACATGTTTGCATACACATGTCACAATATGTTCATTTTCTGTGTAAGTGTAGAGAAAGTGATATGTTAAGACATTTACATAGTTAAAACAACATAAAACATGGTACAACTCAGTAAATAAAATACACACAGATGTGTGATTGTCAGTGACGATAGCTAGTGTCCTCAGGTATTATCCAACAGCTTGATGGTAAAGATCGCATGAAGCGTTCAATAGTTATTAATTCATAACAGTTGTGTAAGATTATTCATTTACAGTGGCGCAATAACCTCTGTAATTTTTTTAATATAATTGATATTAAAGTCTGAATATTGATTTTGTAATACTATGCATCTGTGAAATACAACTTAATTTCAATGTATTTTATAGTCATGTCTCCCATATTGCGGATAACGCCAATTTGTTCATCCTAGCTGTTTTCTAACAGATTCCTCGTCCCCAAAGGGCCTGGAGATACCGTTTCTACCTACTTCGCCAGCAGCCGCCGCCCTCGGCCTTTCCTGGTCCTGCATGGCCCAAGGCGGCGAACTTACGCTTTCAATAATTCTGCCTTACTGACTGCTCGCCAGCAAATGAGCTACATCATTAGTGTAGTGAAATTGCTAATGATAAGCTGTTGATGCTGAGGATTTTATAGAGCGTTTGATGCCGATAACCACGGTTTTTCCAAATCATTTGTTCATTAGCTAGTTTATAGATAACTGCTCGACAAGGAATCATCGGGAAATAGGTAATTGTACAACCTATTAGAGAGACAGAATATTTCGAAATATCATAGAAATTTGAACGCCCTGATGTTATTGTGAAATCTGATTCGCAGCAAAAAAAAAGTTACGATATCAGTTGTCTAAGATAGTAATGAGACTGGCAACACTTTATCATTTTTGAAATGCCAGTTACTGTAATAATTTTAATTTTACAAGCGTTAATTTACATTTGGATTGTTGGCAATACACAGCAGTGTTCTCAAAGGGTCTCTCATGACAAATTAAAGGATAACTTTTTCGAAACACCGTAATTGTATTCCACTGTGATGCATAAGTTTGAAATTTGGCTCCGAGGTGCCTACAACTAACTGTCCTCTGTAACGGTGAGAAGACTGGCACCATGCGATGTCACCCTTGGGCTCAGCGACACTTCAAACAACAATATGTCGGCATATGCGACAAAAAGGCCAGAGCTCAGAAGTTCACGTGAGTGTAAGGCGGGTTGATTATGACGCATTGCCACCAGATCTCACCACAACGCTGTCCGATGCCATAGAAGACGTGTCACACAATGAGGTCATCACGCTCCCACTTACACAAATTTTACGCCTTTTTTTTTTTTTTACACCTCTGCGATAGATTTCAGGTGGAGGAGATTAGTGTTTAACGTCCCGTCGACAACGAGGTCATTAGAGACGGAGCACAAGCTCGGATGAGGTCCTTTCAGAACCGCGACGCCCAGTATTTAAGTTATATGACCTAGGAAAAATATTTCAGACGCACCACTGCTCAGAATCGACACGTGAACGCCTCAGGGTGTGGCACAAAGGGCGTCAATGGAACCACAACTTCTCTTGGGGAGTTATTTCCCACATGTTTTGCGGTTCGCACTGTGATGACAAAGAGGATGACGTTCTTGAAAACGTTCGACACTGCTGATACCAAAAAATGGCTCTGAGCACTATGGGACTTAACATCTGAGGTCATCAGTCTCGTAGAACTACTTAAACCTAATTAACCTAAGGACATCACACTTATCCATGCCCGAGGCAGGATTCGAACCTGCGACCGTAGTAGTCGTGCGGTTTCGGACTGAAGCGCCTAGAACCGGTCGGCCACCCCAGTCGGCCTGCTGATACCCTCGGACAATTAAACCATTCTCTAAGGACATCGTGTGGCTGCAACCACATCGAACGTTATCGGACCCCTTTTTGCTCTAGTATACAGGGTAGATTCACTAGCGTCCATTCAAAAGCATTCGACATTAATTTCCTCTGCATTGCTATTTCAATCCATCCTTTGACGTACTCACGGGTGAGGAGGTTGGGATACAACATTAACAAGTGCGTGAATGAAGTAGTAAAGGTGTCCCTAAAAACGCCCCAGTTCGGCAACACGCTCGTTGGTATCCAAGCACATCTTTTGACCACAACACTATACAGGGACTTGGACGATCATACAGACAAGTGTCTCGCCACTGCTGGCCTAGCGCCTTGCTTGCTGGAATACACAATATAGTGCGTGGCGGTGGGGCTGTCTTCCATCAGGCGCTGGACCAACAGTACAGGGCAACTTAGCCGAATGAGTGTCGAAGTTTCTGTACTGGTACATTTTTAATGTGATCAACAAAGGTGCGCGTATTAAAAGGGACTGTTGCCAAACTGGGGGTGGGGGGTGGGTTGGGCGGTGGGGGAGGGTGGCGCGTCTTAGAGGAGGGACCCATTGCCGTTTTACTTCCGCACTTGTCAATGTTGCATTCCCCCACTCATCTTTCCCCGTGATTACATCCCTGGAAATAGGGAAACAGGAAGGCTGAAAAAGCATAAACACCCTTTTTTACTTCGTATTACGTTCTAATTTCGTTGAATGGTTTTCCATGGTTCCTAGTGGTTTTCCTAGTGGTTCCACCCTATATACCACAGTAAAAATTGTGATCGCCCTAAATTCCAAAGGGTTCAGATCACGTTCGATGGGGCTGCAGCTCCTCAATGTCCTCAGAGACGGGCTGACTCGCTCGGGTGGTGTCAGCAGCGTCGAACGTTGTAAGTAGCGTTATTCTGTTGCTCATCACAGTGCGAAATGTCGTTTCCCACCATTCAACCACGAAATGTGTGAGAATCAACGCTCCAATGGAGGCGGTGATATAACTGATGCCCTATGTGCCATCCCCTGAAACTTTTTTGTTTGGATTATAAGCGGTGGGGGTCTGAAATATTTTCGTTGGTCCCATTCGGTAAACCGCCTGATGTAAACGCGGTTCTAACCTCGATCACTGAAGCGTCAAAAGAAGGGGTGAAATGTGGGTAAGAGACGTTGTGAAGACCTTCCTATCGTGTGACATTTTTCAACGCAGTCAAACACTCTCTCTAAACAACGAGCGGAACGTTGTACCAATTGTTAAATTCATGGAATATAGACAGAAATCTGCTCCTTGGTCACAGATCCATTCGAGAACCTTATGTGAACGTCCTCTTTGTTGGAAAATCTCTTTCCCCCAGATGATCTTTCTGCTTGCTGAACAGTTGATAAGGCATGGGGAAAGATCTGGACTAACTTATCAGCACCAGGCACGTCTGTGCGGCGCTGATCGAATTTCACAACGGCTGGACGCTACATTGGTCTATACGCCGCCAGAATTTCTAGCTGAATCTGTGTACAATTTAGACGTATAGCCCACAAGAGTTTTAAAGTCCTGCGTACATTAGCTCTGGAATACGTTTCCAGCTAAGGTGCCTTTCAGTCCCAGACTAAGATGTATCTGTTATCCGTAACACAAGATAACTGTCTCTGCAGGAAACCCATGTTCTCTCTTCTGACAATGTGAAACTCTTTTTGCGCATCGGTAATACATGTGTAATTTACTTTTTAAAGCCCCTACGTACAAAGGGCGTTCAGAAAGTTTTGCACAGTCGTCTCTAATTTTTTTTTTTTTTTTTTTTTTTGCAGGAGGAGAATAACATTTATAGTGAACATACTTGGAACATTTTGCTAAAATATGGTATACAAAAGTATTTTCTTTTATTTAGAGGTGAGCCATAATGATCCGTGAAGTAGATGTCAGGTTTCGACAACGGTCGGTGATGGAGTTCCTCTTAAAGACCGACGATGACTCTGCCACATCGATTCACAGGAAGTTGCTCCTTGTTTATGGGGAGGACACAGTGGATGGCAGAAGTATCCAGCGGTGGTTGCATAGGTTTGAAGAAGGCGATTTCTCTCTACTGGACAATCCACGATGCGGTGTAGCATCGACGGCAGTGAGTGATGTGAATAAGGAGACCATTGATCAAATCATCCAAAATGACAGATGTGTGACGACACGAGAGCTTGATGAAATGACTCGTTTGTCATTGGGTAGTGTGGTATCACTGGTACAGTCACTAGGGTACAGAAAAATCTGTGCACGTTGGGTGCCTAGATTACTGACACGAGAAATGAAAACGATAAGGAAGAATGTGTGCGAGGGTCTCATGAAGACCTTTACTGAAGAGTGGAAACAGTGTTTTGACGGCGTCATTGCCCAGGATAAACATGGTTATTTTTGTTCGAACCTGAGAGAAAATCCCAATCCATGGAGTGGCGTCATCCGGGTTCCCCTCGGAATAAGAAACCAAGACTTTCAAGAACAGCAGGCCGAAAGGTGATGGCCTCCTTCTTCTGGGATCAGTGTGATGTCATTTTCATTGACTTTTTGGAACCTGGCTACACAATTAACCGGGATCGTTACTGTTTGTCATAATACAAGCTGCGGCTTGCCATCAAGACCCACAGACCACAGCTTCAGGTCCCGCTCATCAGACTACACCATGACAATACCAAACCCCATGACCCCTATAAGACCCAGGAGAAAATCAGAAGAATGATTTAGAAAATTGTTTCTCATCCTACCTACAGTCCGGACTTGGCTCCATCTGATTTTTACCTCTGGTCGTCTGAAAGCCCACCTGCGCGTTAAAACATTTGATAGTGAGAAAGACCGTATTTCCTGTGTCAAGCTATGGTGTAAAAGTCAATCCCCAGAATTTTACCAAAGTGCATTTACATCATGGGAAGAACGTTGGGACAGATGTGTCACAGCTGATGGAGGCTACAATGAGTAGGCTGAATATATAGCTAAATGTTCCAAGTATGTTCACAAAAAAATTCATTCTCCTACTGCAAAAAATAAAAAAAATAGAGACGACCGTGCAAAACTTTTTGAACGCCCTTTGTACAAGAGATATATCAAGAAGAAAATAGCTCCAATTAAGAGAAAAGCCATAGGCCCTGTTGATGACTTTTGTATTTGGAGCAGCTGAAGATAACGACGTAGCAGACGAAAAAATGGCTGTGAGCACTATGGGGCTTAACTTCTGAGTCCCCTAGAACTAAGAACTACTTAAACCTAACTAACCTAAGGACATCACACACATCGATGCCCGAGGCAGGATTCGAACCTGCGACCGTAGCGGTCGCGCGGTTCCAGACTGTAGCGCCTAGAACCGCTCGGCTAACCCGGCCGGCGGAGTAGACAGAAAGGCAATAAACAGAAAAGTGAAAGTGTCCCGAAACGCTTCTGATAAATTTAATATCCTTTTCAACACTAAGCTTCACATGTTTGTGGCTTCCAGCAGTGAGACATACTCTTTTAAGGAGCAGAGCGTTTAAAACTTGTGCATTGTTCAGCGGTTCAGAGGACAATAGAAAACAAACAAATGACTTACGGGACGGACTGGAGTGGATGTTGTGATAAAAATAAAATAGAAGTATGCGATAAATTTCGCAAGGCGAATGTGAGGTACAGAGAATGGGAACGCTCTTTGCTAATTTCTATAAGATTAGTTAAGACTATGACACAGACCTAATAAAAGGCGGGTAGCTGATGTTAGAAAACTGCATGTAGCTGAAGGTCTTTATGCATGGCAAACGCTAGGAATTGCTTATAGCAAGCAGTGGATGTAAAAAAATCTAATAATGTTAATACCAAAGTGCAGGAGTATTGCAAGATTATTATCTCCTCCGCATTTTTACTTCCTCTTTCCGTAAATTGTGTTACCATTTGGCATTACCCATTGATTTTTTAAAATACTTTCATAATATTTTAGTTCTCTATCCGGAATCCATTGTCATTATTGTGACGTGTAGTCGAACAACGTTTTCCAATTATAGATCTCTCAACTGCATGCGACACAGTATGGCTTAAAGGGTTACTGTATGCTACAGTAGTCACATATAACAACTCGTTAAAGTTATTTTATAATATGCTATCCACAAGGAAGTACGGAGTACATCTACATGGAAAGACAAGAAAAGCCCAGACCCTCAATAATGGACTGCCACAAAGCTCTGTGATAGCTGCTTTACTGTTTAATTTGTACATCTCTGATATGCTGGAACTCAAATCACGGAAGTTCGCATATGTCGATGATCTGGCTATTGCTCTGCATGGAGAGCCATTCGAACAATTGGAAACAGGCCTAAATTCTGACTTGGTACAGCTTCGTAACTACTACATAACCTGGCATCTGAACCATAATGCATGAAAATCAATAATCACAGTGATGCATCTGAATAACAAACAAGCAGACAGGAAGTTGCGCTTGAATATAACAGGCCAGAATATAAGACATGAAAGAGCACCAAAATACCTTGGTGTTAAACTGGACCGCAACCTAACATTCAAAGAACACCTGCAGGATGTCAGCGAAAAACTCAGAGGCAGAGTCAATGTCATCCAGAAACTCGAAGGCTCTACCTTCGCACTTCCTCCTTGGCTCTAGTCTACAGCGTTGCAGAATACTGTGCGCCTGGATGGGCAACAGTTCGCACTTCAGTAAAGTAGATGTTTGCTTAATTGACACCTTGCGAACAATAACTGAAACAGTGAGACCAACCCCAAGACAATGGTTCTCTGCGCTGGCAAACATCGAACCTCCCTCACTCCGCAGACAGCACGCAATCCAAAGAGAAATACAAGAAGTTGCTGCTAACACCACACTCCTAATACACGCTGACCTGCATGGCCCAACACTATTAAAGTTAAGAAGTCCCTTCTGGAACCACTCCTCGAACAGTCGGGACACCATAGAGGAATGGAAACGCCTATGGCACAAACAAATATTAGCAATGGACACCTCATCAAGAACCCGGCTGATCGTGTTCCTGGCCTAAACATCCCTCGAAGAACCTGGGTGGCACTAAACAGAATGAGAAAGAGCAAAGAGCTGATGGTCACGTTGGGCTACGTGCACGATCCGCACTGTGACTGCGGCGAAATACAAATGATGCAGCGCATAAGCGAGTGCGAAATTCATAGTTTTAGAGACGGTTTACTAGAGGATCTGCATAGACTCACAGACTGTGCCATTTCTTGGCTTTGTAATTTAAGTGTTTCTGTTTAATTGTTTATTTTTTTGACAGATTACACCATGTATGCACTATAGGCTTATAAGTACTGTAATATGTATAACTAAATTTATAGTGAATAATGTTTTGTTACATTTGCATGTTAATTAAGTTACCCGTTCTGAATGTGTATATTACTGTAAGGCATCTGGCATATCGAACGCAAAATAAATAAACAAATAAATTCCAGTTATTCCATTGTCAGTTGATAAAATATGACTGTACGAATATTTTTGTTGTGAAACAGGTTCTAATGAAGTAACATTTTATTTTTCGAATTTCGTCTTAATCATTGAGAAATACACAAACGTCTGTACCGTGGAGCCATCTTCATGTAGGTCAACAGCCGCTGCTCCCATCCCTACGTAACGAGTCATTATACGGCCGTATTCGAGGGCCAGGCGCTAATGACGCCCCACTCTTGATCGTTAATGCCACCACTAGTAAACGGGGCCGCCACTTCTTTTTCTAGTAGGTTCTGAGTTACAGTCACAACCCTGATATTGGATTCAGAGAAGCCGACCGCCAAGCCCCTATAAGCAAAACTGAAATGCAACTGGACAATGAAATAATTTTTACAGTATTTCAGTCAGTTCTTTCGCGCAATGAATCATTTTTTGCAGATTCATATCGTTGATTGACTGATGGTGATGTTAGGCTACATTTACGTAAAGTTATGCAGCAAACACAATTGCATCGTAAGATGTCTTCATTGCGCTCAGCGTCACGTTTCCAATGTAAATAACAACAAATTCTTATTGCTCTCAACTTCACTGCGAAGTACATTGAGGTACAGCTATATGCACTTATACAGATGGCGGTAGCATCGCTTGCACAAGTTATGAAAGGGCAGTGCACTGGCAAATACGACATTTGCACACCGGTGATTCATGTGAAAAGGTTTCCGACGTGGTTATGGCCGCACGGTGGGAATTAACAGACTGATCGCGGAATGGTGGTTTGAGTTAGACGCATGGGACATTCCATTTCTGAAATCGTTAGTGAATTCAGTATTACGGGATCCACAGTGTCAATAGTGTGCTTACAACAACAAATTTCAGCATTACCTCTCACCACGAACAACGCAGCGACCGACGGCCTTCACTTAATGACTGAGGGCAGCGGCGTTTGTGCAGAATTGTCAGTGCTAACAGAAAACCAACACTGCGTGAAATAACCGCAACAATTAATGTGGGAACTACGACGAACGTATTCATCAGAACAGTGCGGCGAAATATGGTGTTCATGAGCTATGGCAGCAGACGAACGACGCGAGTGTCTTTGCTAAGAACAGGACATCGCCTGCAGCGCCTCTCCTGGGCTAGTGACCATATCGGTTGGTCCCTAGACGACTGGAAAACGGTGGCGTGGTTATATGTGACCAGATTTCAGTTAGTAAGAGCTGGTGGTAGTGTTTGAGTGAGACGCAGACCCCATGAAGCCATGGACCCAAGTTGTCAACAATGAACTGAGCAAGCTGGTGGTGGCTCCATAATGGTGTGGGCTGTGTTCACATGGAATAGCCTGGGCCCTCTGGTCAAACTAAATCTATCATTGACTTCAAATGATTCTGTTCAGCTGCTTGGACACTATTTTCAGCTATTCATGGACCTCACTTTAATAAACAACTTTGTCATGTCAGTGGGCAACAGCTGTTGGCGACTGATTTGAGGACCATTCTGGACTTTTCGATCGAGTAATGGCCATCCAGATCGCCCAAAATGAGTCCCATCGAACATTTATGGGATATAATCGAGAAGTCAGTTTGTTCACAACATCCCGCACAGGCAACACTTTCGCAATTATGGGCGGGTATAGAGGCAGCGTTGCTCAATATTTCTGCAAGGGACTTACGACAACTTGTTGAGTCCATGCTACGTCGATTTGCTGCTCTACGCTGGGGAAATGAAGGTCCGTCACATAATTGTAAGGTATCCCATGTCTTCTGTCGCCTTTCTGTATTTCAGTGGGTTACGAATAATTCCAAGTTAGTAATTCATTATAGATGGAGGGACTGCAATTAATGGCTATAATGGATAATCGTTTAAATTTATATGTTTAAACTATGAAATAGTCGTTTTCGAACACACAATAGAAGTAGTGCATTTACTGCGATGGCTAAAAAAATTATATCGCTTCAACAGGGCATGAAACGATGACGCATACTGCGTACTTTATTCTGAAATAAGTTAGATACGTAAACATATGATTTGGAGAGAAAACCAACAGAAAACTTCTTTCTAGTTGTGAGACGTGTATATTTCTATTGTCTATTGTCAAACCACAATTTATGAAAGATGTTTATATTTTATTAATAGGATTAAGTAGGAATAATTAATATTTGTCATGTGGAAATAATTGTGTTAGCAGGGAATGTCTGCAGCAAAGTATTGTTGGCAGGAGAGACCGCACGTTGATATAATTTTAAAAAGGGCGAGAGAGACCGCGTATGGATACATTTTAAGAAAAGAGCAGGAAAGACCGCGTATTGAAACATTTTGCAATGGTAGCAGGGATTGTCTGCACCAGAAAGCATTGTTGGCGGGAGAGACCGCACTTTAGCGTTCAGTAGTAAGCGAGATGTGAAGCGAGTCGGTAGCAGGTCTGAAGCTAGAGGTTGAGAGGAGTGGTGTGCCTGCCAGCCACCAGCTATGATTTACAAGGGATTATAAACGGATGTACAGAGACATCAGCTAACTATTATCGTAAGAGGAACTAATATTATTGAATTATTTTTTGAGAAACTCAAGACTACTGAAGGTATATTTGCGCAATGCTAGTTGTAAGATTATTATAAAAAGTAAGTCCCATTTGAACGTTTGTAAAATCATGTAATTCAGAATATAATTAATTTTTGGCAGCAATATTGCATTACTGATTATAATCCATCCCAAAAAATCATCAACGTAAAACTTCGCAAAATTTTATTGTTGTCAAGAAAAAGTTTAACTCTGAATTACGTAACTTCAGTCAAATTAATTAAAGAATAACGTCAGCTTTCCAATTAAAGAATAACGTCAGCTTTGGTAATAAAAACAGCCACTTATTATGAGCGCCCACCAGCATCTAATAGAGTACAGCAAAACAGAGTAAGTATATTCATGTCACAGTTCGATGTAGCAGTCAGATGGCGATCCAGTAACACTAGAAAAGGTAAGGAACAGTTTTGGGTTATCGCAGGTAACGACTGAGGGCCTCGGTGACGACACATTCTGTGTTTCGTCGAAATAATGAGAAAATCACTTTTAATAAGCAGCATTTAAATTTGTAAGCGAAGATTGAGAAAGAGAATTAATTTCAAAGGGAAGATTTCATTTGTTATAATTAAGCAAAAGATAGAAATAACACACATCCATGCCCGAGGCAGGATTCGAACCTGCGACCGTAGCGGTCGTTCGGCTCCAGACTGTAGCGCCTAGAACCGCACGGGCACTCCGGCCGGCTACAGATGAGGTATCTTTTCATAAACTGTAACTTGTGACATTGCTAGAGCGTCCGTGAGCTATAATGTCATAATGAAGACATGTCTGTTAGCTCAGATTGCGTATCAAAAATTAAGACTGGAGGCCAATTTACTGTATGCTTATTGTTACATAGTGCAAGCAGATGTCCCTCACTAAGCGTTGGTATCATATACATGGAATATAGGTTTATATCATATTCACTGGACTGGATTGATATAAGGATAGAAATGCTAAACCGTTAAACTAAATCACCCATTACATTAGCAAATTAAAAATTAAATTGAATGTTATAGTTATAGCATAAAACAGTACAATTTTATCCTGCGAATATGAATCTGGAATTATATCCTGACAACTCCTGTTGAAAACAATATTTTTGTAACAATTTTTTACTTTATTAATAACAGGTAAAATATGGTCATTTTTAGGTTACAAGATGCCTGATTGACCTATTTTTACCTTCTGCTTTCATTGAGAATAATACTTCAATAAGCTGCCCCTTAACTATTTTATAAAAGTGGGGTAAGTTATAACTTTTACATAATACGTTTGATGAAATCAGTTCATGGAAGCTTCCCCAAAAAAAATCTGTTATCTTACTCTGATTGAAGTGTGGTTTTGACGGTTAGTAAATCTTATCAGCATTATACAAAAGTTGAGTGTTGAATCACAAGGTGACAACGGTTTGTACAAATAAATGACAATTCAGTGCTGTCAAAATAAAAAGGAAATTTCAAGGAATGTATGTTGTAGTCGGAAGTGTATGTAAAGTTACATCAAATTATCCTACGACATGAAAAAGTTTAAGTTAAAGAACCTAGTCGATAGTGTGCTTTATTTCACCACTGAAGGAATCACAAGGTGCTATTTCATGACAACAAGATGGCTCTTGTCGTACTGGGAGAATACACTCCTGGAAATGGAAAAAAGAACACATTGACACCGGTGTGTCAGACCCACCATACTTGCTCCGGACACTGCGAGAGGGCTGTACAAGCAATGATCACACGCACGGCACAGCGGACACACCAGGAACCGCGGTGTTGGCCGTCGAATGGCGCTAGCTGCGCAGCATTTGTGCACCGCCGCCATCAGTGTCAGCCAGTTTGCCGTGGCATACGGAGCTCCATCGCAGTCTTTAACACTGGTAGCATGCCGCGACAGCGTGGACGTGAACCGTATGTGCAGTTGACGGACTTTGAGCGAGGGCGTATAGTGGGCATGCGGGAGGCCGGGTGGACGTACCGCCGAATTGCTCAACACGTGGGGCGTGAGGTCTCCACAGTACATCGATGTTGTCGCCAGTGATCGGCGGAAGGTGCACGTGCCCGTCGACCTGGGACCGGACCGCAGCGACGCATGGATGCACGCCAAGACCGTAGGATCCTACGCAGTGCCGTAGGGGACCGCACCGCCACTTCCCAGCAAATTAGGAACACTGTTGCTCCTGGGGTATCGGCGAGGACCATTCGCAACCGTCTCCATGAAGCTGGGCTACGGTCCCGCACACCGTTAGGCCGTCTTCCGCTCACGCCCCAACATCGTGCAGCCCGCCTCCAGTGGTGTCGCGACAGACGTGAATGGAGGGACGAATGGAGACGTGTCGTCTTCAGCGATGAGAGTCGCTTCTGCCTTGGTGCCAATGATGGTCGTATGCGTGTTTGGCGCCGTGCAGGTGAGCGCCACAATCAGGACTGCATACGACCGAGGCACACAGGGCCAACACCCGGCATCATGGTGTGGGGAGCGATCTCCTACACTGGCGTACACCACTGGTGATCGTCGAGGGGACACTGAATAGTGCACGGTACATCCAAACCGTCATCGAACCCATCGTTCTACCATTCCTAGACCGGCAAGGGAACTTGCTGTTCCAACAGGACAATGCACGTCCGCATGTATCCCGTGCCACCCAACGTGCTCTAGAAGGTGTAAGTCAACTACCCTGGCCAGCAAGATCTCCGGATCTGTCCCCCATTGAGCATGTTTGGGACTGGATGAAGCGTCGTCTCACGCGGTCTGCACGTCCAGCACGAACGCTGGTCCAACTGAGGCGCCAGGTGGAAATGGCATGGCAAGCCGTTCCACAAGACTACATCCAGCATCTCTACGATCGTCTCCACGGGAGAATAGCAGCCTGCATTGCTGCGAAAGGTGGATATACACTGTACTAGTGCCGACATTGTGCATGCTCTGTTGCCTGTGTCTATGTGCCTGTGGTTCTGTCAGTGTGATCATGTGATGTATCTGACCCCAGGAATGTGTCAATAAAGTTTCCCCTTCCTGGGACAATGAATTCACGGTGTTCTTATTTCAATTTCCAGGAGTGTATTTTAAGAAAGTACTGCATTTACAGGCAGCAGTCGATATGATGAATATAGACTGAGATACTTCTGCAGGAATGTGTAGTCTTACGCTTCAATCGGCTGAGTGAAGCCTTTCAGGACATAACTTTGTTATCAGGTATCCGATGACCATTGTCACTACAATGTCTTATATTATGCTCATAAAGTAAGCATGTCACACAGTGACTTGACACTCAGTCACCTTTACCAGTTATCAGAACGCGTAAAATCAAAATCAAAACTTCGTTTTCCTTACTTCTGACAAAGGGATAATGCCATTTCAACTTATTTCTAGCACTGTCACTGCGAATGCGTCTTCAGTGCGTCAGACAACTAATAAATATGGGGACAGAAAGCAAATAATAGTAAAACAAGAGAGAAGAAGAGAGAGAGAGAGAGAGAGAGAGAGAGAGAGAGACCAGCTGTCGCAATATTGTTCTCCAATTCCACTTTGAGATGAAGCGACGGAAACACTGTGTCCGACACAAAATGTGCTTACAACTGTCTTCTCATTCGATCGATATCAGTACAATGACTTGATTACGACAACGAGTAAAGTGGATGTGTGCAATTTCTTTCACATAATGAATACTATTCTGACTGTAATTACTGCCCAGTGCGTGAACAGTGCGACCAGCTATGCACAGCTTCCAGCACAAATGCGACGCCGGTATGCGCGCCGTGTGAACATCATTTATCACATTATGCGCTTGTGTGGATATATGCGTGCGTCAGAACATCTCTGCGCCAGATTAAGAAACATTTGTTCCAATTCCCGTGAAACACGATGACAACATGGGCAGTGCACTCGCCTCTGTTGTTTGCACGTGTGTGTGTGTGTGTGTGTGTGTGTGTGTGTGTGTGTGTGTGTGTGTGTTTGCGTACTAAGGTGTGGAAGAAGTGGGAGGCGTGCTTCAACACAGCTCTGGAACAGATTAAGACACATGCGTTCTATTTTTCTCCGTGAAACGTAGCCCACCCTGCATAATGGGAATTTGTAGTAAGGAGTTGTCGTGTTCTGAAACTTGCAAGACGAAAATAACTTCACCGTAATTAAGAGCAACGTAGCTTCATCTGTTATCGCCAACGGTGCTACGAAAAATCATTTTTGTATATTAACAACATTTTTATGCGAGAAATATTTATTAAATGACGAAAAGAGTTTCAGTCACTATATTCTCTTGGATGACTTGTTCTGGTCCTTAACATGGGAATATTTCGCAAAGCATGACTAACAGTCACCTAACTTAGAACAAAAATTCACTTCCGTTATCGAAGGAGGGCATTTATTTCCTACAGGAAGAAATTTAGTGTCTGCAAGTGCTCGCAGAAATACATCATTCAGAGTTTTCGTTATGATTTACAATTGAAGGGACTGACAAATCGATACTTAATGTTTTGGATATTTATAAACAAGTTAATAGCGAATTTCAAGCAACTGACTAACACAGAAATGACAAAAAATGTAAAACACGTGTGAAAAGACATTATTCACTAATTATGAGTTTAAATAAATAAAATTAATTACTCTTTCCTATAGAAAGCGAATGTCACATAATCATCAAAATCTCGAATGCACAGTTTCTTAATCATGACAGCGTCTTGCACCATATGATGAAAACAAGGTTAAAAGAAGTATTTATATTTTACTGTTGGTTGTTAGTACACACAGAATACCCTTTCCAGAAAACTTATGGTGATTAAGAAGAGCATTTTAATTTCACGGTTTACACAGTTGTGTTACATCTCAGTTTCGATACGTAAAACAGATATAGAAAGAAAAATGTAGTTATGTGTTAATAATAATAATAATAATAATAATAATAATAATAATAATAATAATTCTACACACAATTGGAAAGCCCCTGGAAATGATAAAATAGCAAATTACTGGTTAAAGAAGTTCACCTCAACACATTCACATCTCACTAAATTATTTAACAGTTACATTGCACACCCATACACATTCCCTGATACACTTGCACATGGAATAACATATCTGAAACCTAAAGTTCAAGCAGACACAGCAAACCCAGCTAAATATCGCCCCATAACATGCCTACCAACAATCTACAAAATATTAACTTCAGTCATTACACAGAAATTAATGACACATACAACACAGACCAAAATTATAAATGAAGAACAAAAAGGCTGCTGCAAAGGAGCACGAGGATGTAAAGAGCAACTGATAATAGATACAGAGGTGACATATCAAGCTAAAACTAAACAAAGGTCGCTACACTACACATACATTGATTGCCAAAAAGCCTTTGATTGTGTTCCCCACTCATGGTTACTACAGATATTGGAAATATACAAAGTAGATCCTAAATTGATACAGTTTCTAAACATAGTAATGAAAAACTGGAAAACCACACTTAATATCCAAACAAATTCAGATAACATCACATCACAGCCAATACAGATTAAGCGTGGAATATACCAAGGAGACTCATTAAGCCCTTTCTGGTTCTGTCTTGCTCTGAACCCACTATCCAACATGCTAAATAATACAAATTATGGATACAATATTACTGGAACACACCCACACAAAATCACACATTTGCTATACATGGATGATCTAAAACTACTGGCAGCAACCAATCAACAACTCAACCAATTACTAAAGATAACAGAAGTATTCAGCAATGATATAAATATGGCTTTTGGAACAGACAAATGTAAGAAAAATAGCATAGTCAAGGGAAAACACACTAAACAAGAAGATTACATATTGGATAACCACAGCGAATGCATAGAAGCGATGGAAAAAACAGATGCCTATAAATATCTAGGATACAGACAAAAAATAGGAATAGATAACACAAATATTAAAGAAGAACTAAAAGAAAAATATAGACAAAGACTAACAAAATTACTGAAAACAGAATTGACAGCAAGAAACAAAACAAAAGCTATAAATACTTATGCTATACCAGTATTGACCTACTCATTTTGAGTAGTGAAATGGAGTGACACAGACCTAGAAGCACTCAATACACTTACACGATCACAATGCCATAAATATAGAATACATCACATACATTCAGCAACAGAAAGATTCACATTAAGTAGAAAGGAAGGTGGAAGGGGATTTATAGATATAAAAAACCTACATTATGGACAGGTAGACAATTTAAGAAAATTCTTTCTAGAACGAGCAGAAACTAGCAAAATACATAAAGCAATCACTCATATAAATACATCAGCTACACCATTGCAATTTCATAACCACTTCTACAACCCTTTAGATCACATAACATCAACAGATACAAAGAAAGTAAATTGGAAAAAGAAAACACTACATGGCAAGCACCCGTATCATCTAACACAGCCACACATAGATCAAGACGCATCCAACACATGGCTAAGAAAAGGCAATATATACAGTGAGACGGAAGGATTCATGATTGCAATACAGGAGCAAACAATAAACACCAGATATTACAGCAAGCATATTATTAAAGATCCCAATACCACAACAGATAAATGCAGACTTTGCAAACAACAAATAGAAACAGTAGATCACATCACAAGCGAATGTACAATACTATCAAAGACAGAATACCCCAGAAGACATGACAATGTAGCAAAAATAATACATCAACAACTTGCCATAAAACATAAACTAATAAAACAACACGTTCCCACATACAAGTACACACCACAAAATGTACTGGACAATGATGAATACAAATTATACTGGAACAGAACGATTATAACAGATAAAACAACACATAACAAACCTGACATCATACTCACCAATAAAAAGAAGAAATTAACACAACTAATTGAAATATCCATACCCAACACAACAAATATACAGAAGAAAACAGGAGAAAAAATTGAAAAATACATCCAATTGGCTGAGGAAGTCAAGGACATGTGGCATCAGGATAAAGTTGACATTATACCAATTATACTATCAACTACAGGAGTCATACCTCACAATATCCACCAGTACATCAATGCAATACAGCTACATCCAAACATATATATACAACTACAAAAATCTGTAATTATTGATACATGTTCAATTATCCGAAAGTTCTTAAATGCAATATAACATACACCATACAGTTACAAGGAAGTCACGCTTGATCAAGGTCCGCGTCACGTTCCATTTTTAACCAGACTTAACAGTCTGAGAAAGTAAAGAAAAAGAAATAATAATAATAATAATAAATCCTATGGAGGCCCGGGAAAAGAATAGGCCTTAGGTATGTTCTGCCAGTCGTAAAAGGCGACGAAAAGAACAAACCACTAATAGGGCTAACCCCCCATTTAGTGTGATTACTTGGTTCAGGACAGAACTAAAGAAGCCTCGGACAAGCGCCGTCATGGTCGGGGACGACGTTTGAACCCTATGCCCGCCCACAATGGTAACGACACTGTTAGCCAACTGGAAAATGATTTAAATCCAAATAGAGGTGTTTTGCAGGATATGCTTCCTGAAACCACCCTAGAAGGAAAACAAAGACAGAGGATGAGATGGTCAGATGAAGTTAATCGACACCTCATGTTCTGTTATTACCAAGCAACAAACCTAGGAACCAACACAACTGGATACAGATCACAAGTATACACAACATTTATTACCAGATACCCGGAATTAGAATTTTTAACAGAACAACGACTAGCTGATCAGATCCGTGTAATAATAAAAAATAACAGGATACCCCAGTCAGAATTATAAAACGTCAAAAAACAAGTACAACAAATACTGGAACAAAATAATCTGCAATTAGATGAAGAAGAAAATACAGTAATGGACTCAAACATCCCAGAGAAAACAAACAAGCAGACACAGCAAACCCAGCTAAATATCGCCCCATAACATGCCTACCAACAATATACAAAATATTAACTTCAGTCATTACACAGAAATTAATGACACATACAACACAGACCAAAATTATAAATGAAGAACAAAAAGGCTGCTGCAAAGGAGCACGAGGATGTAAAGAGCAACTGATAACAGATACAGAGGTGACATATCAAGCTAAAACTAAACAAAGGTCGCTACACTACGCATACATTGATTACCAAAAAGCTTTTGATAGTGTACCCCACTCATGGTTACTAAAAATATTAGAAATATGCAAAGTAGATCCTAAATTGATACGGTTCCTAAACATAGTAATGAAAAACTGGAAAACCACACTTAATATCCAAACAAATTCAGATAATATCACATCACAGCCAATGCAGATGAAGCATGGAATATACCAAGGAGACTCATTAAGTCCTTTCTGGTTCTGTCTTGCTCTGAACACACTATCCAACATGTTAAATAATACAAATTATGGATATAATATTACTGGAACATACCCACACAAAATCACACATTTGCTATACATGGATGATCTAAAACTACTGGCAGCAACCAATCAACAACTCAACCAATTACTAAAGATAACAGAAGTACTCAGCAATGATATAAATATGGTTTTTGGAACAGACAAATGTAAGAAAAATAGCATAGTCAAGGGAAAACACACTAAACAAGAAGATTTCATATTGAATAACCACAGTGACTCCATAGAAGCGATGAAAAAAACAGATGCCTATAAATATCTAGGATACAGACAAAAAATAGGAATAGATAATACAAATATTAAAGAAGAACTAAAAGAAAAATATAGACAAAAACTAACAAAAATACTGAAAACAGAATTGACAGCAAGAAACAAGACAAAAGCTATAAATAATTATGCTATACCAATATTGACCTACTCATTTGGAGTAGTGAAATGGAGTAACAGAGACCTAGAAGCACTCAATACACTTACACGATCACAATGCCACAAATATAGAATACATCACATACATTCAGCAACAGAAAGATTCACATTAAGCAGAAAGTAAGGAGGAAGGGGATTCATCGACATAAAAAACCTACATTATGGACAGGTAGACAATTTAAGAAAATTCTTTCTAGAACGAGCAGAAACTAGCAAAATACACAAAGCAATCACTCATATAAATACATCGACTACAGCACTGCAATTTCATAACCACTTCTACAACCCTCTAGATCACATAACATCAACAGATACGAAGAAAGTAAATTGGAAAAAGAAAACACTACATGGCAAGCACTCGTATCATCTAACACAGCCACACATCGATCAAGACGCATCCAACACATGGCTAAGAAAAGGCAATATATACAGTGAGACGGAAGGATTCATGATTGAAATACAGGATCAAACAATAAACACCAGATATTACAGCAAGCATATTATTAAAGATCCCAACACCACAACAGATAAATGCAGACTTTGCAAACAACAAATAGAAACAGTAGATCACATCACAAGTGGATGTACAATACTAGCAAATACAGAATACCCCAGAAGACATGACAATGTAGCAAAAATAATACATCAACAACTTGCCATAAAACATAAACTAATAAAACAACACGTTCCCACATACAAGTACGCACCACAAAATGTACTGGACAATGATGAATACAAATTATACTGGAACAGAACCATTATAACAGATAAAACAACACCACATAACAAACCTGACATCATACTCACCAATAAAAAGAAGAAATTAACACAACTAATCGAAATATCCATACCCAATACAACAAATATACAGAAGAAAACAGGAGAAAAAATTGAAAAATACATCCAACTGGCTGAGGAAGTCAAGGGCATGTGGCATCAGGATGAAGTTGACATTATACCGATTATACTATCAACTACAGGAGTCATACCACACAATATTCACCAGTACATCAACGCAATACAGCTACATCCAAACGTATATATACAACTACAGAAATCTGTAATTATTGATACGTGTTCAATAACCCGAAAGTTATAATACAATGTAACATATCCGTCACGCTTGATGAAGGTCCGCGTCACTTTCTATTTTTAACCAGACCTAAGGTCTGAGAAAGGAAAGAAGATGATAATAATAATAATAATAATAATATACATATATGTAAAAACTAAACAGTACAGAATACAGTTGCATGAAAGATGGATCATCAGATAAATGATAGGTGCAACACAAATTACAGATGGACAGACTATAAGAAGTAGAGAGATCTACAAAAATATGCAAAAAGTATCAGTAGTTATGACAATATGAATGATAATGTTCTTTATACATTTGTACCGAATGAATAGGAAAAAGCTAAACAAATAAACGTTTCTGTTATTCTGAACGACTATATCGACTATAACATGAATTATTGTAAGAACAGCACTGGACTGAAACAACATCAGACGATCTGAAATAACAGAAAGAAACCTTTTTAAAAATAAAATACCAAATTTAGAAGACATTCAAAGCAGAAGAAGTGATAACTCTGGAACAAAATGAACAGAAGAAAGAAAACGACAATATGGGTAGAAAATGCAGGCGAACTGGAAACAAAGGAAACAAGAAGAGGTAGGGAAGACGTTATGTGACCCTACTTAGTTAGTACGGATATAAATAATAATAATAACGAAGTAACGTTACAAGGAGAATAAATGAGTAACGCCATTAGCCTGGAAAATGGGAGACTCACAGCACAGAAAACAGGACAAACTTCCCTTCCGATACGAAACTAGCAGTGAGAAGATTTTGATTCCAGGTTATATCTATGCAGCAGGTTGTAAAAGACGCATATTAAATGAACGAAAACAATAAAAAAATAAGGGACTATTAGAAGCGTCGTTAAATATTGAAGTTACATAACCTCGGATAAACAACACCTCTGAAAGTGCACGCTGAGCATCTTAAAAACTTTTTGAAATTAGGAGTTCGTCATGAATACTGATTTGGTCATTGTACGATAATGCTCAAAAAACAAGTTAAACAAACACAGATACATTAATCTATGAATTATTATTTAAAACGCCGTAAGCGTGAGCGTCACATATACGCACAAGCTAAGTTAACAGAATACCATTCTAATTACGGAAGACGCTGGTAATGAACGGCCCTACAGATTCTCCACTTAATAATAGCGACAGTAGGGTGGGATTGGGCATTCAGCCGCTCCACAAAGTTACATCGTAATTACTCTGACCTACTTACACTTTTAAGCAGTTGCCCTCCACTGTCATAACATGTGTTTGGCAATCAAATAGTGCAGTAGCTAAGGGTGTCCAAAGGCATATGACGTCACAAACTATTTCACAACAGCGCTTAAGTTATGGAGCCCGAAGACTAATGAGTCGACCCCTGACATCAGCAAATATTTTGATTTTCATGTAATTTAATCGAAATTTCCCAACAACGTTTAGTGTTCTTGAGGGTATTTTTGTTCTGTCACTGCAACTACAAAAATGAGTGATTTTCTTTCCTCCAGACGCGTTTCGCTTTATTGAGGTAAAGCATCATCAGTGGTCAGTTACCTCAATAAAGCGAAACGCGTCTGGTGAAAAAACCACGCATTTTTGTAGTTCCAACGACAGAACAAAAATACCCCCAAGAACTGTAAGGCAACTACGGACAATATGGAAGTTCCTTCGCCCCCAGGTCATAGGTTTGAGCCCCCTACCCGCCCCCCACCACATGTCCCTGCTCCCTGCGCCAAGGGCCCCTGCACCCCTGCACCTGCCTGTAAGGCAGGTTCAAGCCCCCTATACCCTAGGTTCGACCTATGAATATGTTAATATTGTAATTTCACGTAAATATACAAATTTAACAACGTAATTACCGCAATTTCACAATAACACTTAAGTTTCAGAGCTACACAGATCAGCCAAAACATAATGACCACCTACCTGATAGCCGGTACTCCACCTTTGGCACGGATAACGGAGGCGACACCTTGGTAGGTCTCTGGAGGGAGTTGGTACCATATCTGCACACACATCTGACCTAACCTCCGTAAATCCCGGAGGGGGTGGGACAATGGGGGGGGGGGGGGGGGAAGCGATAATCTCTGACGCCACTCTCAGTCCCATCTCACATGTGTTCTGTCGGGTTCAGATCTGGCGAGTTGGGGGGTCACTACATCAACTGGAACTCGCCACTCTGTTCCTCGAGCCACTCCATCACATTCCTGGCCTTGCGACATAGAACATTATCTTTTTGAAAAATGCCACTGCCTTCAGGAAACATGATCGTCACGAAGGGGCGTACGTGGTCTGCAACCAGTGTACGATACTCCTTGGTCGTTATGGTGCCTTGCACGAGCTCCATTGCACCCACAGATGCCCACGTGAATGTTCCACAGACCGTAATGGAGCCGACGCCAGCTTGTCTCCGTCCCACAGTACACCTGTCAAGGAGCTTTTCGTCTGGAAGACGACGGATTCGCGATCTTCCATAGGTGTTGTGAAGAAGGTATCCGGATTCATCAGACCATGCAACACACTGTAACTGCTCCAACTTCCAGTGCCGACGGTCACGTCCCCATTTCAGTCGTAGTTGCCGATATCGTGGTCCTAGCATTGATATATGCAAGGGTCGTCGGTTGCGGAGGTCCGTCTTTTAGGAGTGTTAGGTGACTGTGTGTTCAAACACACTTCTGCTCTGCCCATCATTAAAGTCAAATTTTACTCCCTCTACAGCTCGTCGCCTGTCATGTTATACCAGTCTGCCCAGCCTAAAATGTCCAACATCTGTAATGTGGGATGGCCCCGCGACCCTACGACGTCTGGACGTGGTTTAACCTTGGATTCGCCACGTGCTGAAGACGCTAACCACAGCAATCCTCGAAGACCCGACAAGTCGTGCAGTTTCCGAAATGCTCGTACCGAGCCTCGGGGCCATAACAATATACCCTTGGTCAAAATCAGCTAGATCGCGCGCCTTCTCCATCCTACACACGGACAGTCCGCTCAATGATACTTCATGCACCATGCGCGTGTCTGACTAGCAGTCATTCCTCGCCAGGTGGCTCTGCTATCGCCTGGACGAGTTTTTATCGACAGTATGTCGGTAGTCATAATGTTCTGGATGACCAGTGTATGTGTAAATAATTTAATTTGCATTTAATTTCACATAATTAATTGTCGTGTGAAATCTCAAAACAACGCTGAGATGTATGAAATTGTGCTATGGTGCCTTGAGGTCTCAGGCATGTGAGTAACAACGTGTATTGCGTTAAGCTCCAGGGCTTCGAGCTTCTGAGAGCTGTAATTTCATCCATAATCTAAGAGACGTTTTTAATAAAGGTGTTAAGATTTTTCCCACCTCTTCAATGTTGTTGTTGTGGACTTTAGTCAAGAGAATGGTTTGATGCAGCTCTCCATGCTACCCCATCCTGTGCAAGCTTCTTTATCTCGAAGTACCTACTGCAACCTACATCCTTCTGAATTTGCTTAGTGTATTCATCTCTTGGTCTCCCTCTAAGATTTTTACCCTATACGCTGCCCTCCAATACTGAATTGGTGATCCCTTAATGTCTCAGAACATGTCCTATCAACCGACCCCTTCTTCTAATCAATTTGTGCCACAAATTCCTCTTCTTCCCAATTCTACTCAATACCTCCTCATTAGTTACGTGATCTATGCATCTGATCTTCAGCATTCTTCTGTAGCATCACATTTCGAAAGCCCCTATTCTCTTCTTGTCTAAACTATTTATCGTCCATGTTTCTCATCCATACAGGGCTACACTCCAAACAAATACTTTCAGAAAAGATTTCCTGACACTTAAATCTATACTCTATGTTAACAAATTTTTCTTCTTCAGAAACGCTTTCGTTGCCATTACCAGTCAACATTTTATATCTTCTCTATTTCGACCATCATCGACTTCTTCTTCTTCTTCTTCTTCTTCTACTACTACTACTACTACTACTACTACTACTTCTTGCGTCACGGCCTCTGTAGGACCACGGGTAGCATCTTTGTGGACTGAATTTTCCTCGTCTTCTCCCAGAACCTCTTCATTCTTTCTCTTCTTCTCTCCCGCTCTTCTTCCGATATCTTCAGTGTCTGTTCTCCTATCTGCTCCACTGGTGACACTCTAATCTTTTCCTGTATACTTCTCTGTCATTGATCTCCGGTATATTGGTCGGTGTATATTTGTCCCCCCAATTTTCCTTTCCTTCGATCTTGATTCCCAATTCCAACCAGTCCTTCCGAAGTTCAACAATCCACATGGTTCCTGTTTTTCCCATTGTCCTCCCTGTTGTTTCCCACACTCTCTTCGTCATTCTGTCCATACTCATCCTAACTACATGTCCAGCAAACCTTGCCCATAAGAGTCTGATTTCCCCGGATATTGTTCTCATGTTCTGGTAAAATTCTTCCCTAGGTCTTCGCATCCACCTCTTTTGGGACCTAGTATTTTTCTCAGTATTTTTCTCTCTTCTTTCTCTAGTTGTTCTGCCCCATTTCTTCCTAGTGTCATCGTCTCAGCTGCATATAATACTGCATTCCTCACCGTTGCCTTGTAGTGGCTTATGTTTGCCTCTGTGGATATATTCGAATATATACCATTATCCTCGTTTTGCTTTTGTTGATGTTCATCCTATATCCTCCTTTCAAGACACTGTCCATTCTCTTCAGCTCCTCTTCCAGGTCCTTTTCTGTCTCTGATAGAATTAAAATGTCATCAGCAGACATTAGAGATTTAATTCCTACTCCAAATTTTAGTTTTGTTTCCTTTACTGCTTACGTAATATACAGACTGAATAACATCCGGGATAGGCTACAACCCTGTGTCACTCCCTACCCAACCACTGTTTCCCTTTCATGCTCCTCGACTCTTATACGTGCCATCTGGTTTCTGTACAATTTGTAAATAGCCTTTCGTTCCCTATATTTGACCCCTGCCACCTTCACAATTTGAGTGAGAATATTCCAGTCAGCATTTTCAAAAGCTTTCTCTAAGTCTATAAATGCTAGAAGCGAACGTTTGCCTTTCCTTAATCTATCGTCTAAGATAAGCCGTGGAGTCAGTATTTCCTCACGTGTTCCAACATTTCTACTGAATCCTAACTGATCTTCCCCAAGGTCGGCTTCTACCAGTTTTTCCATTAGTCTGTAAAGTCATTAATATTTTGCTGCCGTGGCTTATTAAACTGATAGTTCGGTAATTTTCACACCTTTCAACACCTGCTTTCTTTGAAATTGGAATAATTATATACCGAGCGAGGTGGCGCAGTGGTTAGCAAACTGGACTCGCATTCGGGAGGATGACGGCTCAATCCCGCGTCCGGCCATCCTCATTTAGGTTTTCTGTGATTTCCTTGAATCGCTTCAGGCAAAAGCCGGGATGGTTCCTCTGAAAGGGCACGGCCGTCTTCCTTCCCCGTCTTTCCCTAATCCAATGAGACCGATGACCTCGCTGTTTGGTCTCTTCCCCCAAACAATCCAATCCAATCCAATAATTACATTCTTATTGAAGTCTGAGGGTATTTCGCCTGTGTCATACATCTTGCTCAGCAGATGGTAGAGTTTTGTCAGGGCTGGCTCTCCCAAGGCTCCCGGCGCCTTGTTTAATCTAATCCTATCAGGAGCTATTTGTTCCCATGGACTGATGCGTGCAACATGACATACATACTCCCACTTAATCAGTTTATGAACAGTTGTACAATCTTCAACAAACCGCTCTTCTTCACAGTATGTGAAGCCATTACGTTTTGCATGAAACACCATATCACGCGGAAATACACAGCGTGAATATTAAGTTTGTTGTTTTATTTAAAATTTGGAAATTTGTGGTAAGGTCTTATGGGACCAAACTGCTGAGGTCATCATTCCATAAGCTTTCGCACTACTTAATGTAACTTAAACTAACTTACGCTAAGGCCAACACGCACGCCCATGACCGAGGGAGAACGTGCGACGGGGGCAGTGACGCGGACCGTGACAAGGCGCCCCTGACCGTGCGGCTACCCCGCACGGCAAATGTAAAGTGCTATCTGTTAGTAACACACCTCCAGCTTTCAACGTCCTGTAGAAACTTTCATGCGGAAGAACACAGTGGGAACATCTACTTCTACCTGTTTTATCTGTTAGTAACAATTAGTAATACATTCTCAACCTTCGAGACATACTGATATTAACAACTTTGTTTTATGAACGTATTTAACATACATGAATAAAATACGTTGTTACTATGTTACTTTTCTTAGTGCTCATTCTGTCTTACATCTGCACAATATTGTCTAAATAACTGATTATTATATGCTATAAACTATGCTTTCAAACCAATAGGAGCAACGACATATTTCGTTACTCTATCTGTAATTCCAAATTGTACAGATTTATTACATATAGGAGTTATAGTTTGGTAGAGCAAGCATCTTATATGCCGTGTTCACGTGCATAATTCACAACAACGTCGAATAACGCTTTCATATACGGTTGCCATCGAATTAGACTATCTGTTGGAACCCACACTGCACTACATAAGCAACAGAAATTAATAACACATGAATGTTTCAAATAAATACGCTATGAAGGACCCTCTGATGATGATGATGATAATTTCATAATAGGAGTTCCATACAGGTTCATGATGGATGCTTTGTTGCCAAAGATGGTGATGTTCGGAGGAGGAAGACGAGCTGGATCATACTCTGCTGCCAACAAATCGTCGATGTACTTCAGCTGTCTGCATAACTCACTCCACTCCATCTCTGTAAATCGCACTTTAGTGTTACATCGAACATGATCGAGTTCTAGGAAGGAAGGAAGATTGGGTTTAACGTCCCGTCGACATCGAGGTCATTAGAGACGCAGCACAAGGTCGAATTTGTGTCAAGAATGGGTAAGGAAATCGGTGTGCCCTTTCAAGAAAACCATCCCGGAATTTGCCTGGAGTGATTTAGGGAAATGACGGAAAAGCTAAATCTGGATGGCTGGAGGAGGGTTTCAACCGTCGTCCTCCGTGATGCGAGTCCAGTACGCTAACCACTGTGCCATCTTGCTCGGTATACGTTTAGAAACACATGCTGTTAACACGTACGTACTGGTAAAGAGTAACATTTTTTGAACTGAACCGGTGCTACGATCGCAATCCAAGATTTATTCACCTTTCCACAGCAATATGATATCCCAGCTGACCTCTAAACCCTCGAGCGTAACGGAATACACGTTGCTGCACACATGCCTTAGTCCTCAAGCCACTGAAGCTTAGAGTTCTTAGCGCAACTGCGTACACTTTAGCGTTGTAATAAAATTTCACACGAAAATTAATCATGTGAAAATACTTGCAAATTAAACTATTTACACATGACTCTGGACCTTAAATTATGTTATGAAATTGCGACAATTACATTTTTTGTTGTAACATTTACACTAGTAGACATTCTTGTAAAATTAAGAGAATTATACTGTTTCGTGGCAACATTTACGTGAATTTGCGGTATTTACGTATGGAGAGGTCGAACCTAGGGCCTAGAGGGCAGGGGGCCTGGAGGTAATGGACTGGCACCCAAGATCACGAGGCTAGAAGTTTAAAATACTTGGAACAATTGCGTACGCTAATCGTTATTGTGAAATTTCGATTAAATTAGATGAAAATTAAAATATTTGCACATACTGCTGGGGACGAACCCCGAACCTTTCATGTTCGAGACCTTAAAGTTGTTGTGAAGTAGATTGTAAGGTCATATGCTCTTGGGCACTCTTAGTTCACATGCACTATCAGAATGCATAACACTTGTTATGGCAGTGGAGGGCAATTTCTTAAAAGTGAAAGTACGTCAGAATAATAAGGATATGATCTTGCGGAGCGGTTGAATGCCTAATACCACTCTTCTAACGATACCATACTTAAAAATACTAAATATCTGTAGAAACTATCCTTCGAGACACAAATGGTTTCACTTAAGTCGCTTACCTTTCTTCTCATGAATTAAAGCTACAAGATCATACAGTGATTCACTAGATAGAATACCGAATGTTGAATTATATTAACATAAGTAACTAAGCGAATTTTAAAAGTAGCTATCGATCAATAGCACTTTTCAGAGAAACGTCCAAAACTAGTTTGAGGAACCTATTTAGTTATCAAAATCTGGGGCACATTTCTTGGTTAAAGAAGTTATGCTGTAAGACTGTTGAAAATGGAAATTTCAAAGTAGAGAAGATCTTTGCGACTTCCACACAGTCAAAGAGAATGTATTATTCAAGTGCAGATCTGTCGAGTGTACACTGAGTGAATGCCGTAGAGCAGGCCTGTTCGCCGATCCGCTTGTGCGCGCTCGCGCCTCAGCAGTGAACAACCGGACGGAACACGGCGAGCAATGGAAGGGGGAGAGCAGGGTAGAAAACAGGAGGAGAGGGGAGGAGGAATAGGCACAAGGCAGCTGGGCGCGACAATCTGTTGTCAACGAGACTGATCTAAGGCAACTAACTTATGTATCGCTTAATGGTGGCTAATTAAAGCCTTTCGAGGCAACTTTATTTACTAAAACTGTTGCATTGATGAGAAATGACATTAAACGAAACTTACATTTCTTTTAGTTGATGAGACAAAGATCGTGGGGCACCTAAGTACGAAACATTACATTTGTGACAACGGATATAGCCTTATGATGTATGTCATTTTCAGGCGAATTTTAAATTGATATCGGCATGTATTTCGCGACTATTGCATTAAGACGTTAAACACAGAATCAAATTATGTCAGCAAATATTACTTATTTAGCTTTTTACTATACATCAATGTCTTGAACCATTTTCTGAGTACTGCTAATTCGAAGATAAGACATTAAACTCAAGTCTTTCAGTGAGGTTCTGTAGATAAATTTCGTTCTCATTGTCGCGTAAAAAGTTGCCACTACAAATATGTACGTGCAAACATCGATGTAATCACAGCTGCAAACTTGTGAAGATGTGGAAAATAATGTCGTACCGGTACAAAATTTTTATACGAGTCTGTAATATTTGTTTTATTATGAAACTTATCACTCAAGTACCTGTCACACAGTACGTCTGGGAGTTGTAACTGTAGACAGACATGCTGCACTGACGTGTTATAAATTGTTTCTGGTCAAAAGAGCTAATCTCCACTTCAAGAATTACGCCATTGAGTATATACGCTTGCGTTTAAAACTGCAGCGAACTTAACATATCATCATTCCTCTGAAGAGAGCGCACGGTTTGCACCTTACTCTACATAATGAGGTCCGACAGGCACATTTTACCACCAGGGCTCACTGCTCAGGTCATGAGCGAGCGTGAGGTCTGCTGTGAATGATAAGAGTGAATACTTGGGAATCCTTAACGTGATTTCACGATAAAACAGCAATTTTTAATGAAAGGTACTCAAACTGATGCTCGTTCTAGAAACAAAACCGAACGCGAAATTGAATGATACGGTCATATTTTTAGACGTGTTTAAAACAAGATATAATGGTATCCCTGCTCTTCAACTCGATTGTGGTGATAAGGGAAGCAGAAAAACGAAATTTACTGGAGAATTAGATTAGGATACAGAAGACAAATTCTCCTGGTGGGTTTCTTGACATCGCAGATCACTCGTAAGTAGCTTCATATTCAGTGGAGGCAGTTACTAACTTGTTCTAACATTTAAAAACTTAGTTTTAAATTGCGTATATGTAAATCACGAATTCACGTACATGAGAGAAGTATTGAAAAATATCACAGAGAAAAGAAAACCATTAAGTTAAACTTGTGTTGTATTTAGTTAATGCCGTTTACAAAAGCTATATGTACTACTTTCACGCTGAAATACACTCATGCTCATAAATTAAGGATAATGCTGGTACATGGTGAAACAACGCTTTGGTGGGCGATTTGCAGGTTTAAATCACCTTGAGCTATAACCATGCGGTGCGCTTGACCTAGGATCGTCGCACGGTGGCACTGGCAGTAGTTCGCATACACAGAGGTGTGTTGGTGCATGTCAAGAGTACGGTGCAGCGAGTAAGTGTGCAGACGTTTTCAGTCGTGCTAATGGTGATTGTGTGTTGAAAATGGCTCAAAGAACACATACTGATGACGTTATGAGGGGTACACTACTAGGGCGACTGGAGGCTGGTCAAACATAGGAGGTCGTAGCACGGGCCCTCCGTGTGCCACAAAGTGTGATCTCAAGATTATGGCTCTGACCACTAAGGGACTTAACTTCTGAGGTCATCAGTCACCTAGAACTTAGAACTACTTAAACCTAACTAACGAAAAGACATCATATACATCCATGCCCGAGGCAGGATTCGAACCTGAGACCGTAGCCGTCGCGCGTTTCCAGATTGTAGCGTCTAGAACCGCTCGGCCACTCCGGCCGGCTCAAGATTGTGGCAACGATTCCAGCAGACAGGAAACGTGTCCAGGCGATACAGTACGGGACGTCCTCAGTGTACAACACAACAAGAAGATCGATATCTCACCATTAGTGCCCGCAGATGGTCACGGAGTACTGCAGGTAGCCTCGCTCGGGACCTTACCGCAGCCACTGGAACAGTTCTCTACAGACACACAGTCTACAGACGACTGAACAGCCGTGGTTTATTCGCCCGAAGACCTGCAAGGTGCATTCCACTGACCCCTGGTCACAGGAGAGCCCGTAAAGCCTGGTGTCAAGAGCACAGTACATGGTAATTGGAACAGTGGTCCCGGGTTATGTTCACGGACGACTCCAGGTGTAGTCTGAACAGTGATTCTCGTCGGGTTTTCATCTGGCGTGAACCAGGAACCAGATACCAACCCCTTAATGCCATTGAAAGGGACCTGTATGGAGGTCGTGGTTTGATGGTGTGGGGTGGGATTATGATTGGTGCACGTACATCCCTGCATGTCTTTGAGAGAGAAACTGTAACAGGTCAGGTGTATCGGGACGTCATTTTGCACCAGTATGTCCGCCTTTTCAGGGGTGCAGTGGGTTCCACTTTCCTCCTGATGGGTGATAACGCACGGTCCCACCGAGCTGCCATCGTAGAGGAGTACCTTGAAACAGAAGATATCAGGCGAATGAAGTGGCCTGCCTGTTCTCCAGACCTGAACCCCATCGAACATGTCTGGAATGCTCTCTTTCGACGTATCGCTGCACGTCTTCAAAACCCTACGACCCAACAGGCACTGGTGCAAGAATGCGAGGCTACACCCCAGCAGCTGCTCGACTACCTGATCCAAAGTATGCCAACCCGTTGTGCGACCAGTGTACTAGTGCATCGTGATCATATTCCATATTGATGTCAGGGTACATGTGCAGGAAACAGAGGCGTTTTGTAGCACATGTGTTTCGGGACGGTTCTCTCAACTTATCACTAATGTGGCACCACATTCTTAAATTATCCTTAATTTATGAACATGAGTGTAGTACAAAAGCACCCTACGAAGAAAAATTTAAAAGTGTTCACCAAAAATAAGGTAAATAGAAACTATTAAAATTGATTATTAGGGAATATTTTGGGGTGAAATAAGTTTTTATGGAAGTATAGAGGAAATTTTATTACACCAAAAATTACAGATGTAATTAAGAAAACAACTATTTCTTCATTCGGAATTCGTTAAAGAATCAGATACAGCACATTTAAAAATATCTCTTTAAGAGGAATCAATAACAACAGAAGTTGGCTAAATTTTGCAAGATGACAGCAACAACCATTCTTACCTCAGAGATAACATAAACAAATATGAAGATACCAGGAAAAAAGGTAAGACAAAGTTATACACAAGTGAGCTATTGAAAAGAAAGAAAAGTTAAGGCAAAGTATGGTACAGATTTCATAGGAGGGATAAAATGTATATGAAATGGTCGTATTCAATAAATGCTCACATAATCAAAAAGTACAATAGTAATAAACCGCGAATCGATTTAGCGATCAACTTACCACGCAATACATATAGCCAGGCCGCGCGAGATTAGCCGAGCGGTCCAAGGCGCTGCAGTCAGGGACCAATCGGCTGGTCCCGGCGGAGGTTCGAGACATCCCTCAGACATCGGTGTGTGTGTTTGTCCTTAGCATAATTTAGTTTAAGTAGTGTGTAAGCTTAGGGACTGATGACCTAAGCAGTTAAGTCCCATAATATTTCACACACATTTGAACATTTTGCAGAAAGCTGTTTGTTTCAGTGTCAGCATGTCTTCGATAAATTAAGGTAATGTTTGTTTATTTTTAATAATGTTGAACTGTAACCCTTCTTTTTCGAATAAATTATTGTTTATTTCTTATCAACAAGACGGTGATACATTTGTTTTTGTTTTTTTTCCACCTGTTACTGGGTCAACATTCGGCAGTATACTTCCAAATTCAAACTGATGCTCGTTCTAGAAACAAAACCGAACGCGAAATTGAATGGTACGGTCATATTTTTAGACGTGTTTAAAACAAGATATAATGGTATCCCTGCTCTTCAACTCGATTGTGGTGATAAGGGAAGCAGAAAAACGAAATTTACTGAAGAATTAGATTAGGATACAGAAGACAAATTCTCCTGGTGGGTTTCTTGACATCGCAGATCACTCGTAAGTAGCTTCATATTCAGTGGAGGCAGTTACTAACTTGTTCTAACATTTAAAAACTTAGTTTTAAATTGCGTATATGTAAATCACGAATTCACGTACATGAGAGAAGTATTGAAAAATATCACAGAGAAAAGAAAACCATTAAGTTAAACTTGTGTTGTATTTAGTTAATGCCGTTTACAAAAGCTATATGTACTACTTTCACGCTGAAATACACTCATGCTCATAAATTAAGGATAATGCTGGTACATGGTGAAACAACGCTTTGGTGGGCGATTTGCAGGTTTAAATCACCTTGAGCTATAACCATGCGGTGCGCTTGACCTAGGATCGTCGCACGGTGGCACTGGCAGTAGTTCGCATACACAGAGGTGTGTTGGTGCATGTCAAGAGTACGGTGCAGCGAGTAAGTGTGCAGACGTTTTCAGTCGTGCTAATGGTGATTGTGTGTTGAAAATGGCTCAAAGAACACATACTGATGACGTTATGAGGGGTACACTACTAGGGCGACTGGAGGCTGGTCAAACATAGGAGGTCGTAGCACGGGCCCTCCGTGTGCCACAAAGTGTGATCTCAAGATTATGGCTCTGACCACTAAGGGACTTAACTTCTGAGGTCATCAGTCACCTAGAACTTAGAACTACTTAAACCTAACTAACGAAAAGACATCATATACATCCATGCCCGAGGCAGGATTCGAACCTGAGACCGTAGCCGTCGCGCGTTTCCAGATTGTAGCGTCTAGAACCGCTCGGCCACTCCGGCCGGCTCAAGATTGTGGCAACGATTCCAGCAGACAGGAAACGTGTCCAGGCGATACAGTACGGGACGTCCTCAGTGTACAACACAACAAGAAGATCGATATCTCACCATTAGTGCCCGCAGATGGTCACGGAGTACTGCAGGTAGCCTCGCTCGGGACCTTACCGCAGCCACTGGAACAGTTCTCTACAGACACACAGTCTACAGACGACTGAACAGCCGTGGTTTATTCGCCCGAAGACCTGCAAGGTGCATTCCACTGACCCCTGGTCACAGGAGAGCCCGTAAAGCCTGGTGTCAAGAGCACAGTACATGGTAATTGGAACAGTGGTCCCGGGTTATGTTCACGGACGACTCCAGGTGTAGTCTGAACAGTGATTCTCGTCGGGTTTTCATCTGGCGTGAACCAGGAACCAGATACCAACCCCTTAATGCCATTGAAAGGGACCTGTATGGAGGTCGTGGTTTGATGGTGTGGGGTGGGATTATGATTGGTGCACGTACATCCCTGCATGTCTTTGAGAGAGAAACTGTAACAGGTCAGGTGTATCGGGACGTCATTTTGCACCAGTATGTCCGCCTTTTCAGGGGTGCAGTGGGTTCCACTTTCCTCCTGATGGGTGATAACGCACGGTCCCACCGAGCTGCCATCGTAGAGGAGTACCTTGAAACAGAAGATATCAGGCGAATGAAGTGGCCTGCCTGTTCTCCAGACCTGAACCCCATCGAACATGTCTGGAATGCTCTCTTTCGACGTATCGCTGCACGTCTTCAAAACCCTACGACCCAACAGGCACTGGTGCAAGAATGCGAGGCTACACCCCAGCAGCTGCTCGACTACCTGATCCAAAGTATGCCAACCCGTTGTGCGACCAGTGTACTAGTGCATCGTGATCATATTCCATATTGATGTCAGGGTACATGTGCAGGAAACAGAGGCGTTTTGTAGCACATGTGTTTCGGGACGGTTCTCTCAACTTATCACTAATGTGGCACCACATTCTTAAATTATCCTTAATTTATGAACATGAGTGTAGTACAAAAGCACCCTACGAAGAAAAATTTAAAAGTGTTCACCAAAAATAAGGTAAATAGAAACTATTAAAATTGATTATTAGGGAATATTTTGGGGTGAAATAAGTTTTTATGGAAGTATAGAGGAAATTTTATTACACCAAAAATTACAGATGTAATTAAGAAAACAACTATTTCTTCATTCGGAATTCGTTAAAGAATCAGATACAGCACATTTAAAAATATCTCTTTAAGAGGAATCAATAACAACAGAAGTTGGCTAAATTTTGCAAGATGACAGCAACAACCATTCTTACCTCAGAGATAACATAAACAAATATGAAGATACCAGGAAAAAAGGTAAGACAAAGTTATACACAAGTGAGCTATTGAAAAGAAAGAAAAGTTAAGGCAAAGTATGGTACAGATTTCATAGGAGGGATAAAATGTATATGAAATGGTCGTATTCAATAAATGCTCACATAATCAAAAAGTACAATAGTAATAAACCGCGAATCGATTTAGCGATCAACTTACCACGCAATACATATAGCCAGGCCGCGCGAGATTAGCCGAGCGGTCCAAGGCGCTGCAGTCAGGGACCAATCGGCTGGTCCCGGCGGAGGTTCGAGACATCCCTCAGACATCGGTGTGTGTGTTTGTCCTTAGCATAATTTAGTTTAAGTAGTGTGTAAGCTTAGGGACTGATGACCTAAGCAGTTAAGTCCCATAATATTTCACACACATTTGAACATTTTGCAGAAAGCTGTTTGTTTCAGTGTCAGCATGTCTTCGATAAATTAAGGTAATGTTTGTTTATTTTTAATAATGTTGAACTGTAACCCTTCTTTTTCGAATAAATTATTGTTTATTTCTTATCAACAAGACGGTGATACATTTGTTTTTGTTTTTTTTCCACCTGTTACTGGGTCAACATTCGGCAGTATACTTCCAAATTCACACGAGGGAATGCAAGAGAAAGAAGAGAGTGAAGTAGAATAGGAGTAATGTGATGAAAAGATTGTGCATTTCCAAAGACGGAACGCCCAAGAGTACCAGAGCCCGTGACTTCACAAACAGCAAGGATGTTCAGCGCCTTGCATGTACCTTAGATGATGAATGAAACACGGAAAGTCGTTTCAAATGTGGGTTGCCTTGACGTTTGTGCAGTGCATTAAACGAATTTTTTATTGAAATTCCATAAAAATTGCAGAATAATGAAAAATTTTCTGAGTGTACTTTCACACATAATAACAACATTTTACAGGAATTACATAAATATATATCTATTTTTGTTCAAATGGTTCAAATGTCTCTGAGCACTATGGAACTTAACATCTGAGGTCATGAGTCCCCTACATTTAGAACTACTTAAACCTAACTGACCTAAAGACATCACACACATCCATGCCCCAGGCAGGATTCGAACCTACGACCGTAGCAGCAGCGCCGTTCCGGACTGAAGCGCAAAGAACCGCTCGGCCACAGCGGCCGGCTCTATTTTTGTCAGTTCATAATTAAAATCCATCAAAGCAATCTGTGGAAACATGTTATTACTAGGACAAAAAACGTATTTGAATCCTGATGCACAATATACTCCCCTAATGTACACATCAACAAAAGTGTTGCATCACCCCGCTATGTCGTGTCGGTGTGTTGCTGCTGTGACTGTTCCATCGAAGCAATTGCCAGAAACATATTATTACTAGGACATAAAACTTATTGAATTCTGATGCTCCAAAGACATCCCCCAATGCACACATCAACAAAAGTGTTGCATCGCCTCGATACGTCGTGTCGGTGTGTTGCTGCTGTGACTGTTCCTCCACTGACTGGAAAGTAACCCCTGACGTTGTTTGTAAACATACACACAGCTAACCACGAGTGCCATCTATGAGTAGAACGCTGGACGTGAATAGACTGCAGCAGTTCAGTTAAATAAAAATCACAAGTATGGACGCATTAGAGACCTCTGTCGACCAGTAGAGTCAACATTCCACGATAGACTGTTGTGACCAATCATCACGTTGCGCGCAGAAGGCTTGTCAACAGTGGAAGTTGCTCGACGCGTGCACCGACGTTAAAGTGATGTGGTGTGGACAGAGAATCGATTCCAGTTTACCTGCAGTGTTCACGACTTACACCATGCAGACCGTCCTTGCTCGGGAGGTGCACAAGTTGATCGATATCTGCGAATTTTGAGTGAAAAAAGAAATAAAATGAAACCGTGGGGCGCGGCGCGTTAGCCGTGCGGCCTAAGGCGCTGCAGTCATGGACTGTGCGGCTGGTCCCGGCGGAAATTCGAGTCCTCCCTCGGGCATGGGTGTGTGTGTGTTTGTCCTTAGGGTAATTTAGGTTAAGTAGTGTGTAAGCTTAGGGACTGATGACCTTAGCAGTTAAGTCCCATAAGATTTCACACACATTTGAACATTTTTGAATTAAAACCGTGGGCTGAGTATTCCAGAACGGATTTTTGCGTTCGAAGTGGCTGTAAGACGTGATGTATCGCACCAAACTGGTATGAGACGATTACATGATGGGAATCTCTATCCCCAACTACCTTGACGAGCACCACGTTGTAAACCACAATACCATACACTCTGTTGCAGATGGGAAACAAATAGTCCAGAATGATGGACGCTCAAGGATTGGCGTCTGTGCTATTTACGGACAAAACTCGGACCTGTTTGTACCCTGACAATTGCAGACAACGTGTTTGGAGACGTCCTGGTAATATCGAACGCATCCAACACTGTGTCTCATATATGCAGCAAGGCGGTGGCGGTGTTATGTTCTGATGTGGCCTTAAATGAGGCCACCTACAGCTTTCGTGGTTGTTGACATCCACTTCACTGCTCTGGGGTACAGGAATGACATTCTGCAACCAATAGCTGGATAGCATCGCCGGCATCACGGTAACAGTTTCATCTTGTTGGGTGATAACTCGAGTGCTCATCGTGCTGTTCTGTTGGAAACGTTCCTTCAGCATGCTACGGTCACCAGAAAGGAGTGGCCTGCCTCTTCCTCGGATATGAACCTAATGGAAAATGTGTGGGATCGATTGAAACAAGCTGTTTTTGGACGTCGACTAAGACCTCGTACTTTGCGTGACTTACTCAGAATCGCCATTGAAGGAAGGAACAATTCGCACCAGAGCAATGGCTTGATGATCACATCGACGTTACGCCGCGACGAACGCAAGCCAGTATCCGCGCAAAGGGACGTTCCACCACGTACTGACGTTTCTGAGGAGTGCTGAGAATAATAGCCCACGGGAAACAGACGTTGCCGTTAACAAATGTTTCTTTTTTAATTATTATTATTATTATTTTGTGATCTGGACACATTGTAAACGAATACATTCGAGAGGCTCAGAGACAGTTTTGGTTTTCTGTGCCATGAACATCGAAATAAAGGAGTGATTTAAAACTTTTGTTGAAGTGTGTATTTTGATGAATCACAACATATATTTAAATTGATTATTTTAGTATTACGTTGTCCTATAACAACGTATTGATCACCAGTATAAACTCATATATTATCGAACTTAACACACCAATAAAAACGCCGCCACCATTGGCGTCTAGCCTATCTTTGCGATATACACAGCCAAAAAAATGCAACACTCACGAAGACAAGGTCATTTATTGACAAGTAAAGTGGCACGTAGTTCATCATTGTAGGAACACACGTTACAGAAAAGGGTGCCCAAATATCGCATCAATACACAGTGTATCCCCTCTGACGTCAACGCAGGCTTGAATTTTCAAGTGAAATCGATCATAAAGATGCCGAGTGCCAATCCAGCAGTGGACTCTCCCAAGCACCCTCCGCCTTTTGGTGCAAATCGGCGATGGCTCCTGCATGTCCTAGAGAACGAGTACGAGCATATTTCGTCGTAGCAGCCGTGTGTGCCCGTGCTTCGTTCCGCTGAAAAAGAGCATCACCTACCTGTCAAAGAAATTGCAGTAGCATGGGGATAACGGCTTGTGCAATGTAACAGAGACTGGTCAGATTATCCTACAGAAACACTACATGTGACCGTGAGTTGTAACTGATAGTTCTCCCTCACAATCTAGCCTGGGATGGGGCTTATGTACTGTAGGCAAATGCACTTTGGAATAGGCAGCTCACCAGGTCTACATCATATATGTGTACATCCGTCACTCATTTAGGTACAGGATCTACACTCGTCACTGAAGGCAACAGAATGCCATTCCACTCTACCGTCAACTCTTTCACGACTCCAGGTAACCATGCTTTGTGGTGCCAATGGCATCCTGGCTGGAGGCACGTGTCATCTTAATCCTGCCATCACCAGACGGTTCCCGGTGGTCCCTGATGACACAGTAGGCGTAGCTTGTGCCCGAATGTCATATCTGAATGATGTTGATCGTCCACCGCTACTCGTACAGTGCACCGATCTCGCTGTGCGCCTGTGCTATGCGAATGTCCAGAACCTGATCTACAGGAGTGGGAATGATCCACAGACCACTGCTGAAAGCAGCGACTTATCACCGATGCATTGTGTCCAACACCTGCAGGAGTCCGTCGATACGTCTATCCATCACCCAGTAGGTACAAAATGCAACTCCTTCCAGATGACTGCACTGTGCAGCAGGAGCACGTAATCGTCGATGGGACATGGTTGTAGACTAGAATGTACACTACTCACCATTAAAATTGCTACACCAAGAAGAAATGCAGATGATAAACGGGTATACATTGGACAAGTATATTATACTAGAACTGACATGTGATTACATTTTGACGCAATATGGGTGCATAGATCCTGAGACATCAGTGCCCAGAACAACCACCTCTGGCCGTAATAACGGCCTTGATACGCCTGGGCATTGAGTCAAACAGAGCTTGGACGGGTGTACAGGTACAGCTGTCCATACAGATTCAACACGATACCACAGTTCATCAAGAGTAGTGACTGGCCTATTATGACGAGCCAGTTGCTCGGCCACCATTGACAAGACGTTTTCAATTGGTGAGAGATCTGGAGAAGGTGCTGGCCAGGGCAGCAGTCGAACATTTTCTGTATCCAGAAAGACCCGTACAGGACCTGCAACATGCGGTCGTGCATTATCCTGCTGAAATGTAGGGTTCCGCAGGGATAGAATGAAGGGTAGAGCCACGAGTCGTAACACATCTGAAATGTAACGGCCACTGTTCAAAGTACCGTCAATGCGAACAAGACGTGACCGAGACGTGTAACCAATGGCACCTCATACCATCACGCCGGGTGATACGCCAGTATGGCGATGACGAATACACGCTTCCAGTGTGCGTTCACCTCGGTGACGCCAAACACGGATGCGATCATCATGATGCTGTAAACAGAACCTGGATTCATCCGAAAACATGACGTTTTGCCATTCGTGTACCCAGGTTCGTTGTTGAGTACACCATCGCAGGCGCTCCTGTCTGTGATGCAGCGTCATGGGCAACCGCAGCCATGGTCTCAGAGTTGATTGTCCATGCTGCTGCAAACGTCGTCCAACTGATAGTGCAGATGGTTGTTGTCTTGCAAACGTCTCCATCTGTTGACTCAGTGATCGAGACGTGGCTGCACGATCCGTTACAGCCATGCGGATAAGATGCCTGTCATCTCGACTGCTAGTGATACGAGGCCTTTGGGATCCAGCACAGTGTTCCGTATTACCCTCCTGAACCCACCGATTCCATATTCTGCTAACAGTCATTGGATCTCGACCAACGCGAGCACAAATGTCGCGATACGATAAACCGGAATCGCGATAGGCTATAATCCGACCTTAATCAAAGTCGGAAACGTGATGGTACGCATTTCTCCTCCTCACAGGAGGCATCACAAAAGCGTTTCACCAGGCAACGCCGGTCAACTGCTGTTTGTGTACGAGAAATCAGTTGGAAACTTTCCTCATGTCAGCACGTTGTAGGTGTCGCCACCGGCGCCAGTCTTGTGTGAATGCTCTGAAAAGCTAATCATTTGCATATCACAGCATCTTCTTCCTCTCGGTTAAATTTCGCGTCTGTAGCACGTCATCTTCGTGGTGTAGCAATTTTAATGGCCAGTAGTGTATGTTGCAAATACTGTTCGCCTTCAAACTCATCACGGTTACTGCCTGCAGAGTCAAATCAGAGGGTACACAGACAGGTCTTCTGAGTATTGTACCTTGGTGCCACTAAACACAGACATTGAGAGTGTTTCTTTTTATTCCGGCAGTGTATATTTCAGCCTGAATTTAGATTATCATAGTTATTCACTTCTAATCTTAGCCAGCCTTCTGTTCTTAATACCACATCTGTATCCACACTCCTGGAAATGGAAAAAAGAACACATTGACACCGGTGTGTCAGACCCACCATACTTGCTCCGGACACTGCGAGAGGGCTGTACAAGCAATGATCACACGCACGGCACAGCGGACACACCAGGAACCGCGGTGTTGGCCGTCGAATGGCGCTAGCTGCGCAGCATTTGTGCACCGCCGCCGTCAGTGTCAGCCAGTTTGCCGTGGCATACGGAGCTCCATCGCAGTCTTTAACACTGGTAGCATGCCGCGACAGCGTGGACGTGAACCGTATGTGCAGTTGACGGACTTTGAGCGAGGGCGTATAGTGGGCATGCGGGAGGCCGGGTGGACGTACCGCCCAATTGCTCAACACGTGGGGCGTGGGGTCTCCACAGTACATCGATGTTGTCGCCAGTGGTCGGCGGAAGGTGCACGTGCCCGTCGACCTGGGACCGGACCGCAGCGACGCACGGATGCACGCCAAGACCGTAGGATCCTACGCAGTGCCGTAGGGGGCCGCACCACCACTTCCCAGCAAATTAGGGACACTGTTGCTCCTGGGGTATCGGCGAGGACCATTCGCAACCGTCTCCATGAAGCTGGGCTACGGTCCCGCACACCGTTAGGCCGTCTTCCGCTCACGCCCCAACATCGTGCAGCCCGCCTCCAGTGGTGTCGCGACAGGCGTGAATGGAGGGACGAATGGAGACGTGTCGTCTTCAGCGATGAGAGTCGCTTCTGCCTTGGTGCCAATGATGGTCGTATGCGTGTTTGGCGCCGTGCAGGTGAGCGCCACAATCAGGACTGCATACGACCGAGGCACACAGGGCCAACACCCGGCATCATGGTGTGGGGAGCGATCTCCTACACTGGCCGTACACCACTGGTGATCGTCGAGGGGACACTGAATAGTGCACGGTACATCCAAACCGTCATCGAACCCATCGTTCTACCATTCCTAGACCGGCAAGGGAACTAGCTGTTCCAACAGAACAATGCACGTCCGCATGTATCCCGTGCCACCCAACGTGCTCTAGAAGGTGTAAGTCAACTACCCTGGCCAGCAAGATCTCCGGATCTGTTCCCCATTGAGCATGTTTGGGACTGGATGAAGCGTCGTCTCACGCGGTCTGCACGTCCAGCACGAACGCTGGTCCAGCTGAGGCGCCAGGTGGAAATGGCATGGCAAGCCGTTCCACAGGACTACATCCAGCATCTCTACGATCGTCTCCATGGGAGAATAGCAGCCTGCATTGCTGCGAAAGGTGGATATACACTGTACTAGTGCCGACATTGTGCATGGTCTGTTGCCTGTGTCTATGTGCCTGTGGTTCTGTCAGTGTGATCATGTGATGTATCTGACCCCAGGAATGTGTCAATAAAGTTTCCCCTTCCAATGAATTAACGGTGTTCTTATTTCAATTTCCTGGAGTGTATGATCAGTCAGTCATCTTTTTGTGTGTGGGGGAGCTTACTTTGTGCCCCGCTGTCACTTCCTCGCTTTCCTGTTCCAGTCGCGATTGGTCCGCGGAAAAACAATCGTAGGTAAGCCTCTGTGTGAGTCTGAATCACCTTCATGTTGTTTCCACGAGATTTTCTTAGGAGGAAGCAATACATTGCTTGATTATTCTAGAAACGGATGATCTCGGCATTTTGACTGTAAACGAAACGGTTGTGCAGAGCTCTTCTCTTATAGTTTGGTGGTCTCCGTGATGCTTTGGCGGTTACTAAATAAATGTGCAACGAAACGCTCTACCATTCTTTGGATCTTTCCTATTTACTCTGACAGTCCTCTCTCGTAAGTATCAGAGGTTGACAAACAACATTCAAAAATCAGGCTAACGAGGGCACTGTAAAGCACCTGTTTTGTGGTTAGACTACACTTCCTGAGAATTTTTCCAATGAAACTCACTCTGGAATCTGCCTTACCTGCAGTTAGTTTCATGTTATCGTTCTATGTACTTTGAAAAGCTCCGTACACATAAGCTTACATAACTTATAGATGTGACTGCATCGGGCACTTGTCCGACAGGCATGTAGTTTATGCAGCAAATGGTCTTTCTGTCTATTTATGCACAGTATGTCAAATTTACTTATGTTAAGGATCAACTGCCAATCCCTGCACGAAGTGTAGATCATCTGTAGGTCTTCCTGCATTTCGCTACAACTTTCCATCGTTGCTGTATACAACAGTATATTCGCGAAAAGCTTCATGAAACTTTCGACTTTATTCTCTAGGCTGTTTGTATGAGAGTACGTAGTTTGAACGGTAATCTAAGCTCAGGGCTGGGGAAGTTAAGCGCATAATGGCTTCTCGACCCAGTTAATATTAACTTTCATTATAATGCAGGAAGAAATAAAAAGAGTCAGCAGAGCAAGGCAGGCTGATTGCTACAGCCCTTCTAATCAAGTCACCTGTCAGTTGCCTGAGCTGTTCTTTGCGTGCTCTAGTCAAGACATGCTACCGCTCAATACTTACGGAATAATGGTGCTGTATCGCTAAGTCCACAACGCTGCTGTTATGCAGTTAACATCGTTGCACCATACAACACCAACAACAACAACAACAGAAAACGAAAAACACAACATGAATTTGGTATTTCTAATAAAGAGGATATACAAGTATATCAAAGGTTACAGTACAAAATAATACTACTTTACCATTGTGACTCGTTTATAAACAAAAAGTAACACTAAAAAAATTACGCAAGAAACGTCAGAGAAAGACGAAAACAATATTATTGTTATGAGAGTTCGTATAATTAGACGGATATCACAAACCAGACATAATTTAACCATAGATGCTATATTGTAACACAGGAATCTAATCTATAATGAATTTTGTAGTATATTTAGTCCGTGGTAATGGCCATTGAACTAAAGATTTATTGGAGAATATCAAACTAAATACCTTTCAGCCGTCTAAATTTTCAAATGTTATTTTATTGGGCTACCAGTTTCAGCGATGTATTACGCCATCTTCAAGTCCGCTGACCATCGTGTAGGAAGATTCCCACTTTTATCCAGTCTAAATAGAAACCAGCTTTCAAAGACTGCTATCCGTAGATTTTTGAGACAGCCATCACATCAAACGTCAACTGGCGGTGATGTTTGAAGTGGGTTAAGGCACAAGGTAAAACACGAAGTAGCTACTCTCCCACGACGTCTTTTTCGCAACTAACACTCTGTCGGGTGTTTCTGACACATTTGTAGCGTTCTTTTGATTTAAAGGTTGACGTTGGTTGCATTACTGAAGCTCTACATATGCTATATAGCAAACTGCCTAAATTTTTACATCGTCTGGAAGATTAGTAATGCTATTTTCAAGTATGGGTTGCGTCTGGAAAAGTAAGACCATCTTACGAAATTTTATCTAAACTGTGTGGTTGCGATAGTGGCCGATGAGCTTTGCATTTGCAGATATCCATCGAGGGAACACTTTGAGGCGCTAACTGTTTCCTTTGAAGAAACCACGGAGACTTAATCAGTTCACTTTAGGCAAATAGCCTTATATGTTATCATATCTTTGTCCTACAATCCATCGCTGTCATTCTGAACAGAAAAGCCGCAGTCGACACGGAACAAAACTACGAAAGCCGGAAGACAAGAAATTTCCTGGATACTACTTCTACACGTATTTTTGAACAACTATCATAAGTTTTAGTTCAAGAGAACGTGGGGTGTTATCTTAGCGAAGTTTGTTTTACATCACTGTAATTTACATGCCTGCTGTTCTCTTACCTCACACTAAGCGATCGAAAAAGTTATAAAATTATATTATCCGACTGTACCAACTAATAAAATATATATGTCTTGTACATTTCGTGCTTATAGCTTTTAAGAAGTATGTATCTTTTGTAATACAAATACCACAGATGATGAGCAACGGGAGGAACTAGTCACCTAAAATAATCTAATACCAATAAGCAGCTCACCTCAAACAATCGATTATTAATAAGACATTTTTACAAAACACAAACGTGTAAAATACCACACTCATAGCCAGACCAGCCTACAGCGTATAGTATACATTATTACTTAGCAGACTTTTAAACACATTCTGTTTGCACCAGAACCAGTAGAACCACACGCACACCCATATATATATAATACTGGGCTTGATGTCACTTAAAATAAACAACTCCAGGAGTTCATTTACAGCAATAATGTACATTTCCCTCCGTTCACCTTGAACTCTGCTCTCTAATTAATATTGTCGTCATCGATTAACCACGTAATAAATAAAGACAATTCTAGATTTATTTAGAGTCATTTAATATTCCAAAATTGCAAGAATTGTTTTAAGTCTGTTACAAGCACTCTCAGATGGCAGGCCTAAATCCTCTGTTGGTGCAACGAGCTATGGGTCCCTAAAACCAATGACAAGTAACAGAAATAAAGATTTTGAGACGAATCAAATGTTTCAGTACAATGGATAAAATCAGCGACCAAGACGTAAGGATAAGATCTTCACAACACTATTAAAAAAAACAAAAGAAAAGAAAATAAATCGAAGAAAACAGGAATGGATCATCCACATAGTTTACATGAACAATGAGCGCCCACCTAATAAGTACCGGCCGATAGGCAAAAGATGTTGAAAACGACCGAAGAACAGATTTTTTTTCATTTTTTATTTGGTCTTGACCATGAGTACACTACTTATCCACCAATAATTACACTTAACTTATGGTAATTCACTATCGATGACTTCTGACGTTGGTTGTCTTTCGTTTTGTGGCGGCGCTAGTATTTACAGTGTGTGTGTGTGTGGGGGGGGGGGGGGGGGATTGTCTTTCGGCTTATGCTCTGTATACCGAAGCTTTAAATGTCCTTGAACAGGGCTCTCTTGTCGTATTTGTGTCTTGACAATGACAAGGTGTGCACCTGTTCAATTATCAGCAGTTGTCGATGACGTCATCCGGCAATATTACCGTTAGTTATTTAAACAGTTACACTATTTAACCTTCAAGGACTGCACTATTTAGTCATTAAGAAACACAAGATATGGATTTTTTTTAAACATACGAAATAACTGAACAGCATGTCTTCACAATTAATAATAAATAAAAAGATAATTACGTTCTAAACACAGAAGTAATAATTAAAATTTTCTATTCAAAATACGTTTACAAACCATTTTCTATAGTCAGTACTCTTTGAGATACAAACAATTTAGTTAACTACTAAAAATGGTAATTACTCTTTCTCTGCAGGCTGTGGTCATGTTAAATTTGCTGATTGGGATGAATCTTATCAGACATTTAAGAACTACTTTATCGTTCTGTAGCAAAATACCAGTAATTCTTGTAGTAAGTTGCATCCTAAGGTTTCTCAGGTCTGCGAGGAATTGTTCTCTATGTTCATGTAACTTGGAACAAGTGAATATGAAATGACTAATACCTCCAACGTCGGAATTATGTCAGTCAGAAAGCCTGAATTTATCCGTTGTGGGCAATACAAATGACAAAGGAAAATGATTGAAGAGATTGTTCTGCAAGGAAGAGATGGACAGATTGATTGGAACAGGCTGGCAGGCATAACCCGTGAAGCAGATGATGATGGTTAGATTTAATTCGTCCTCTGTTGCTATTGCCTCTGTGTCTCAGAGAGCTTTACCGACGACCAAAATTAGAAACTAGCTACAGGGCAATTTAAATGAATTTTAGTATCAGCGCAAGATGTTATTGAATGGTTAGGAGACTGTCGTAGCTTTGATAGTAATATGCGCTAAGCCTAGGTATGGTAGAATCAGAGCTCCCGTAATAGAGCTGAATGAAGTGCGTATAGCTAAATATCGTGTTAGGGCAGACATTTTATAATTTCGCTGCGGCCGGTAGTGGAGCGTAGCCGCATAAAGAACGGGGATACTTCCATCACGCTTTGCTCCCCACAGTTGTTTTGCACAAAACGCTTTCATAGATTCCAAGCTATACGCGTTCTGCGAAACAAATTTCAATTTGTGTTTCTTTACACTGGCGACAAATGGAACAAAACACCATTTACGTTCTGTTTGAACAAGCAGCAATTCTTGCGCACTAAAAGCACAAAAACATTATGTTAACGTTTACTTGTTCACGTCGGATTCACCCAATTACTCGGCACAATAACGGAACGCAGAATCGTGTTTCTTATAGCATTTGTTTCATGAGTTTTCCATACGTAAGGAATAAGAACAGGATGGGATGAGCTGCGCGTGACATTAAATTAGCTAAATCGAATAGATAAACTTCAGTATTTAAATAAATAAAAATCAGATTACGAAATCAACACTATATCAAAATCAGTAATGGGTTTAGGATGACTTTGTTGCTCCTACTTCAAATTTACAAGGATGAAAAGCGTTGAATGCAATAGATAGGATACTTAGTGACGTAATCAGGCGATAGATTTTTTTATCCTTAGACGAAAAATTTAAATACATTTGTTTCAGTTGATTTCTGACAGCAAAACGGAAGGTCATGGTTGTAAATTTACTGACCTTGTGAACTAAATACGACAAAATACAACACGTATACGATAAACACAGGATGTCTTCTTTCGATCGAGTTATGTCGTCGAGTCCAGTATTTATTACGTTATTAACAACTGTTTTTTGAGTTTGTAATAACAAGTCTCTAGCATACTTTCTTGTGGTATATTTCGGTCATTGCGCTACCTTTGGAAGATATATTATTATATTTTTTCACCAAAAACAAATTTAAGAATCGATTGCTATTCGAAAGGCGTCATGTTAGTCTTACTATTGCAGTTGGTGGTGACCTCAACCTACTCTCGATATGTTGGCGAAAATGATGTTTAATGTCGGAGATAGGCATAAGACCTTCTCCAAAAATTAATTTGAACAATTACTTCAGAAGCCCACTCGAAGTGTAAGTGGTCACGATTATACGCTAGACCTTTTAGCAACAAATTATCCAAAGCAAATAGGGAGCATCATGACGGACAAAGAGATTAGTGACCACAAGGTCGTTATAGCGATTTTCATCACAGTAACATCCAAATTCACCAAAAATAAACGCAAAATGTACCTATTTAAAAATCAGGTAAAAATTCGCTTAAGGTTTTCCCAAAAGACAATCCGAACTGCTTTTAAACTAACTTTGTAAGTATATACCTGACGTCGCTTAAATTTTTAAAAAAGTAGTGTCGTCGACAATTGAGAGATTTATACTGAGGAAATTGATGAAAGATGTTGCTGATTCGTCATGGTACACAATAGAAGTCAGAACACTGTTGCAGAATCAATTAAATTAGCATGGAAAATTGAAAAGAACGCAAAATAACCGAGACTGGCAGTGTTTAACTGAAGCTCGATCCTTAGCGCTGACATCTGTGCGACCCACAATGGAACCCTGAATCTAAATCTGGCGGAAGATCCAAAGCGATTCTGGTGATATGTGAATTATAAGAGCAGCAAGACGCAATCACTGCCTTCACTGCTCGATGCCAAGGGTAATGCTACCGATGACTGCGTCACTAAAGCGGAGTTACTAAACACTGTTCCTCAAAGTTCATTCATCAAAGAAGACGAAGTAAATATTCCAGAACTGAAATGAAGAACTGCCAAAATGTGTAGCACAGATGTAGATTTCCTTGGTATAGCGAAGCAAACTAATTCACTTAAAAAAGGCAAGTCTACCATTCAAGACTGTATAGCGATTAGGTTCTTTTTAGAATATGCTGATACAGCTTCTCCATACTTAGCGACAATATAAAGCAGTTCGGTCGACGGAAGGTCCGTACCTAAGGATTGGAGAGTTCCACAGGCAACACAAATACTCAAGAAAGGAAACGGGAGTAATCACATGAATTAGAGACCCATCTCACTGACGCTGATTTGCTGTAGAATTTTGGAACATATATTGTGCTCGAATATCGTGAATTACGTGGAAGGAAATAATCTGTTGACACGTAGTCAGCACGGATTCAGGAAATATCGTTCTTTTTAAATATAACTAGCTCTATTCGTATGACGTAATGGGTGCTATCGACAGGGGATCTCAAATTGATTCCAAGTTTCTAGATTTACGGAAGCGTTTGGCACCGTTCCTCACAAGAGACTTCCAATCAAACTGTGTGCCTGTGGAGTATCGTCTCAGTTGTACAATTGGGTTCGTGATTTCCTGTTAGAAATGTCACAGTACGTATCAGTCGACGGAAATCCATCGATTAAAAGATAACGTGATAGCTATCGTTCCCCAAGGAAGTGTTATAGGGTCGCTCCAGTACCTTATCTATATAAACGATTTAAGAGACAATCTGAGCTGCTCTTTTAGATTGTTTGTAGATGATGCAGTCATTTACGTCTAGTATAATCATTACAATGTCACAAACAATTGCAAGATTACTTGGACACGATGTCTGGATAGTGCAAAATGTGGGTATTGACTCTAAAGAAGGAAAAGGGTGAGGTCTTCCACATCCGTTAAATTTTAGGTACTCGAAAATCCCACAGATCTAAACGCTGTCAGTTCAGCTAAGTAGCCAGGAATTACAAGTACGTACAACTTAAATTGGAACGGTCACACAGATAATGTTGTGGGGAAGGCAAAGCAAAGACTGCGTTTTATTGGCAGAACATGTAGAAGGTGCAAAAGGTCTGCTAAAGGGACTGCCTAAACGACGCTTCTCCGTTCTTTGCTACACTAACGCTGTGCAGTATAAGATCCTTACCAGAAAGGATTGACAGAGGACATCGAAAAATTCCAAAGAAGTGCCGCTTGTTTTGTATTATCGTGATACGTGGATGAGAGAGTCACGAATGATACGCGAGTTGGAGTTTTCACTTGACTGATCTGATCAATACAGCCACGGAAACAGGTCGTTCCTCAGGAGCCAGTGATGATTAGTTAAGTTGCGCATTGTAGTAGACTACAGAATCAGTTATGATGTCCTAAGCACACTATTTTGAGTGGGTCTGAAGTAACTTTGTTACTCCTGCCTATGGACATGGGTTTCATCAATTACGAAAGGAAAATCAGTGAATAAAATATATTTATATTTTATTCCACTTCTTTGTCGTATTAAATATAGAAGGGATTGATTATTATAAACATTTTCGAATCAAGTGGTACACAGACTGTTACATTATTGACAATAACTAATGGTTGGCAAGGTTCTAAGGTGTGTGTGTTGCAATTTGTTCACTCCCATTCACTATGTTTGTTACTATATCGCGATGCCTGCAATGATTGCAAGGCGTGAGAATGATATCAAATCAAGACAAGCGTATTACTGAACCTCCAAATCTTTATATCCGACCAAGCTTTTTCCAAATCTCTGCGTCCAAATAGTCCTCAAAACGCACTCTTCCCGGCCTGGTGGCAGTCTTTTGTGTGCCTAAAATTTCTAACCAAACATACCGCCAACACTGACCAGTGGTATAGCTTTGTAATGTTTTTCGTCGTCCTTGAAGCTTCTCCGTAGAACTATTCTCCTAATCAACTTATTCACTGCTTCTCCCAGTCACGGGCCGCTCACCAATGCTCGACTGTGCTTTTCCCGCCGGAAAGATTTTCTCATTAACCTGAGGGCACAGTGTACAGCCAGTAGGTTAGACTAGGGGAACAGTGGTGGTTGCGCTTTAACACTGTGGCTGCATGCCTGGGTGTTGTCGTTGGTCCTGTTGGTCTGCGACTTGGCACCATCCCGGCGACTGCTCAGTGATCTGCACAAAGCTCCGTTCTTCTGCCTTTACCGGCCGTGGGTTCACTGTCCTGCTTGTAAGGACATCTTCTGCTGCGTCCCTAGGGACGAACCCGCTGCGGTCCTCACTCTCCCTAGCTCTCGCTCTCCGATGATGGCACCTTGTCCACATCTACACATCATTATACGGCATGCGTGAAATCCCATCAGGATATGAACGTACCGCGAGTTAGTACTGCCACTGCAGTCACTGTTATATCCTTCTTTAAAATTCCGAGTGAAATTGGCGCGTTTAACTGTTATTAGCATAACGAACCGTTCCATCACCACTTACATGTATGAGATGCGTCTAGCCAGAATGATTAGCCATCTCTCAATGCAATCATTAAAACAAAAGCGTTTTTCGTTGCGGGGAGATCTTTTCGTGAAATTTCAATCACCAATTTTCTCCTCTGAATGTGAAAATATCTCATTGATGCCAGCATACGATGGGAGGAAAGATCATCGTAATAAAAAGCATAAATTAGAGCTGGTATGGAAAGATTTAAGTGTTCGAATTTCCCACACACTCTTACATACAAGAAAGAAGGTAAATACTCTGAAGGTTGTTCGATGAACCATCTGTCAGACACTTAAGTGCGAATTGCAGCGTAATCATCCAGACGTAGATATAGTCTTCAGTCCGTGTCTGTCAGAACCGTTTCGTTCGTAGATATCTGTGACTGGTACAACATTCCTCGTAGACACGTTGCACACCACGCATTGATTACAAACATCTCGGCCAACTTTACTCACGGTGTGTTCATGGACACGTTCAACAACAACAGCTCATTCTTTCTATTTTGTTACGTTTCTACGTCGATCTATCTTACTGCAGTGACTCCGTTCAACGGACTAGAACATACACACCGCCTCGCTGCCACTTCCTTTACTGGTGGACGGTCACATGTCCGCCTGCTACCTTGTGCTGGTAGCCAACTTTGCACCTAAAATTAAGTTCATTGCACTTCTATGAGGATTAAGTTTTCGTTTCCGCAATGTCTCAATTATGTCCACAGAAATAACGAGCAGAATTTGTACTATTTACATTGGGACGAGTCATCGATCCCGAATTAATCGCCGGCCGTGATGGCCATGCGGTTCTAGGCGTTGTAGTCCGGAACCGCGCGACTGCTACGGTCGCAGGTTCGAATCCTGCCTCGGGCATGGATGTGTGTGATGTCCATAGGTTAGTTAGGTTTAAGTAGTTCTAAGTTCTAGGGGACTGATGTCCTCAGATGTAAAGTCCCATAGTGCTCAGAGCCATTTGAACCATTTTTGAACCGAATTAATCGAAAACCAGTACTCTGACGAACGCAAAACAATATGCAGTGATTGTTGTCAGAGTTCTCACTATTGACGCGGAAATGACAACTAATAGACCACACTACCATTACAACTATTTGAAAATGATTCATCAGCAGTATAGCTAAACTAAAGTAAATGTAGGAGAACTTTTTGTAAATAATTCGGTGTTTCCCACAATTACATTTGCAGAATGATGGAATGAAAGCGCAGAATGATATAATTTTCCAATACGAGACGCACAACGTAGCTAAGAGAGTTATTTACCTTATTTATCTGGTAAATGCAATAGACGAATGTACTAGAACGGTCTAGAGTTTGTCAGGTGGCATGATGATAACGACTAATCGAAGGATATTTCGTTTCTTACTGCTTACCATGGCTTCTGAAGCTCTGGTGGGATCGCGGCAAATTTGTCTGGTGTGCACCATCTGGCGACTGCACATCTCCACTGTTATTGTGTCGCCAACGCTGCATCTTACATCCGTCAAACAATCGCATCAGACTAGGAAATATCTTACGCAGCCTTGAGTACAGGGGGCATTGCTTTCTATCGTTTTCTAGAAAGTGTTCATTCCAGTCGCGAAAGTGTTCAGATATTTCGTATTCACTTATACTACGCGGCGCGGCGATACGGAACTGAATCAAAAACTTTTCGAAACTCAATAAATGAGACATTATATCGTGATCCCCCCTCTATTGTGTGCTGGATCTCATAATCTAACACAGTAAGATTCTGATGGACTGAAGGGATGGTTGATTTTACATCAAAATTTATCTCCCCAGATTCTGTCTGAAGGCATGAAAGCTGTATTTATCCGCAGTTAAGGAACCAGTTCCAAGAGGAGGACTAGTCTTTGAAGTTTTCACTGTTCGTCGTTTTGCGTTTACAGGCGTCAAATGGTTCAAATGGCTCTGAGCACTATGGGACTTAACATCTGAGGTCATCAGTCCCCTAGAACCTAGAACTACTTAAACCTAAGTAACCTAAGGACTTCACACACATCCATGCCCGAGACAGGATTCGAACCTGCGACCGTTGCAGTCGCGCGGTTCCAAACTGTAGCGCCTAGAACCTCTCGGCCACCCTGGCCGGCTACAGGCGTCATTGAGAAATGTTACTGCAAGTGTTTCTACACTTTTGGAACTGGTTTGGGTATCATCTATCAATGACTGGAGTATTTTAGAAACATGAACGCTCATGGCTGTTGCAGAAGATGTACCGAAGATAGAACTTTGCGTCGAATGATACGTTTCCCGTCCCGTTTCATAGGATGTCTGATTCTACTCCAAGAGCCCTTGAATTTACTTACTTGCTTAACAAACTGCATATTATCTGCTCTGTGCTATATTAATTTAGGAATGACACATGTAGACTACGGAAGCTAGGAGGTTGCATAACTCTCAGTTGCTCCCACAGCAACTTTCTTAAAGTCCGTTTTACTTTACGTGTTATCGCAGTATGGTTTTACTCGTGACCTTCCTGTACCTCATTCTACACCTATATTCCGAAAACCGCTGTACGGGGCATGGTGAAGATTAAATTTTAAATAATACCTTCTGGTTGGGAATAAAGGGACGCACACTAAAGCAGATAAATGCGGCTTTTATGCGTTCAGTCAGAAGCTGGGGAGATAAATACTGATATAAAGCCAGCCATCTCTTCATTAGCTCTCTTTCTAACAATGCACGGCTATCTCTTCGTTAACTCTTTTCATAATAATTTGTAGATTGCACACTCATCACTGTAGTTTAGCGTGTTGTGAAAATTCACAGTAAGTGAATACTTCCAGATTTCCTGACGCTTTATACGATTATTTGTATAGACAGATGTTACAGCTGCCAAAACTGGAGTGGCATTACAAAACCTTTTTTTAGATTTTATTGTAACTCACGCCTGGCCCTCCTGTCTTTTTAAAGAATAAAGACACTATGACATGTGAGTTTGTACACTCAAACGCGGCCATTTGTCTCTGAAACTGTCCACTAACATATTTCAGAGCATAATTTACAAATTCACTTGATCAAGTAGTCGTTCAGTTACACTGCTCTCTAATTGCAGTTCTGGATTAGCATCACCAGTGACTGTTTTCCTTTCACTGTTTGTTTCTCTGCTTTTGGAGCATAGATCGTTGAGGTTTCGAAGACTTGTTTTTCTGCTTTCCGTACATAGTTCGTGGAGGTTTGGATCACTGGAAAATTTCAAACCAGATATGTGAGATAAGGGTCTTTTTAAGAGGTGTTTGCGCTATAAAACTGTTGAATTCTGTCCAAAAGCGCTGCCAAAAGTAGTCAGACTGGCACTCTCGTCCATTCTCGATCGCTCTCCAGGAGGGTTAGGGACTCCACTCTCTGTCGAAAGAAACAGGGAATTTCTCTCAGAAGCCTGTTAGCTAAATAATAAATGTCTACGTCTACATCGATACTCTGCAAATCACATTTAAGTGCCTGGCAGAGGGTTCATCGAACCACCTTCACAATTCTCTTATTATTCCAATCTCGTATAGCGAGCTGAAAGAATGAACACCTATATCTTTCCGTACGAGCTCTGATTTCCATTATTTTATCGTGGTGATCGTTCCTCCCCATGTAGGTCGGTGTCAACAAAATATTTGCGCACTCGGAGAAGAAAGTTGGTGATTGGAATTTCGTGAGGAGATTGCGTCGCAATGAAAAACGCCTTTCTTTTAATTATTTCCAACCCAAATCCTGTATCATTTCTGTGACACTGTCTCCCATATTTCGCGATAATACAAAAAGTGCTGCCTTTCTTTGAACTTTTCCGATGTACTCAGTCAGTCCTATCTGGTAAGAATCCCACACCGCGCAGCAGTATTGTAAAAGAGGACGGACAAGCGTAGTGTAGGCAGTCTCCTTAGTAGGTCCGTTACATTTTCTAAGTGTCTTGCCAATAAAACGCAGCCTTTGGTTAGCCTTCCCCACAATATTTTCTGTGTGTTCTTTCCAATTTAAGTTTTTCATAATTGTAATACCTAGGTATTTAATTGAATTTACGGCTTTTAGATTAGGCTGACTTATCATGTAACCGAAGTTTAACGAGTTCCTTTTAGCACTCATGTGGATGACCTCACACTTCTCGTTATTTGGGATCAACTGCCAGTTTTCGCAACATTCAGATTATTTTTTCTAAATCGTTTTGCAGTTTGTTTTGATCTTCTGATGACTTTATTAATCGATAAACGACAGCGTTATCTGCAAACAACCGAAGACGGCTTCTTTCTGGGTGTGTGATTGTTCGTTACGTTGTCTCGTAATAACCTTCGGTTTAAACTTTCAGAATCCACCTTTCTGATTAGACCATACTGCCATTTTCGGAAGAGCAGCGGTTTTTCACTGTGCGTCCTTGCAGAGCATCGTATAAGCTCTTTTCATAGTTTTGTCATGTAGTGTGAGAGATTTTCTGCCTTTCTCAACACCTAAGATCTCTACTGGTTCAACAAAGAGAAAATGTATGATAGTGGTAAATTGTTTAACAATTGCACTTGAATTTTGCTGGTCACCACCCACAATCGGTGCCAACATCGACCAGCGAGGTCCTGCTCTGTCGGAAAATAGTGAAGTTCCCGAACAGCCAGAAAGAGAACACTCTGCTTTAGGTCTTCGTAAAACAATGACTTCACTGTAGCCTTTTGTAGAGTAAACACTTCTCTGAAGCCTTTCATAGAGTAAAGACTTCAGGTTAGGACAGGAGAGCTGATTGATGAGACGAGTATTGCTGCCACTGGAAGGAATCTGTACTTTAACACTAAGTAAAAATAGAGGGCGGAAGTCATATTCTGTAGACGCTACTGCCACCGGCTACTTTTCTCAAGCTCCGCGTGTACTGGTAAGATGGGCAATTGTTGCACGCACGTCGTCGTTCAGAGTTAATTCGCTCCTCTCAGGAGCCGAGTATGCTATTTTAAAGTAACGCTACACCTAATTAACAACTCGTCCAGTCACTGGCCGTGTGCATAAATTATTAATGTAACTGTGTTTCATCCTTCCCACCCACTTGTGCCATGGTTATACTTCACAGCTATAACTCCCTGTCCATTCGTCAATACTTCTTTATGGATATCAATGTGTAAATCTCGTGTCTAAAGACAATAAATCTAATCGTTATAGCGACAGTTTGTTTCTATTCATAGCTAAAAGATCGCTGCTCCCGTTATATGTCTACGCTATTGATGTGGTACCCATTTGCTTCATGTTTAATTGGGTCATCCCGTTTTATATACATTTAAATAATACGCTTCCGGTTGCTCAACAGTATCTTTGTTTTAAATTAATTTGTATGATGATTATGATTGGTTCCTAACTCTTGGTCACCAGGATTAGGTAGTTTGTATCCCTGGTGTACGCTCCAACCACAGCCGACACCCCACAACATAATATTCCAGAAAACTTGTCATGGATATTCAGTGATATTTACCATATATAGCGTCCCTCAGCAGCGGCATGCAGGACGTCAATATGATGTACGTTGGCTCACATAGCGATACAGGATATTCTATTGTTACCCGTACTATAGGTCAGTCGTCAATCGCCAGTGGTGGGGGCAGTGGGTTGAAGTCTCCGAACCTGGAGGGGTCAGAGCATGCACAGTAAGACCGACGTTCGGAGATCGAGTTGGCCACTCTCCACACGTGGTGTTTTCACGGTGCGCTTCACGTCCACCGGGAATTATTTCAGTATGATGCAAACCAGGTATACAGGCACCATAAAATAAAGCCAATACAAATACCAGACGTGATCCCTAAAAACCGCAGTCGTCATAGTGCTTCTAGGAAAAACGCAGTGGCGAATACGATCTTAATTAGAGCCGAAATATCAAATAACACGTTCAACGCGATATCACTCTCTTTCCATTATACGAACATACGAGCGCGTGCTGAAAAGTAATGCCTCCGAATTTTTATTCCGTTTTAATATTGTTTGAGGTATTACATGTCATGCCCATTACGCGGTCCACTTTCCCGCTTCGCTGAAGCAAAATGCAAACCTCTTCCCCGAATTGTAGCGTGACATTGCGGCGTTGCTGAGTTAAAATACGCGTAACTGTTTACTGCTTCTTTCGTCGTACTGACAAACACAGAAGTTCCACCTACCTCAGTACGGCGTCTGGTCACCAACAAGCTTCTCTGTAACGTAGATACTGTTCTTACGATGTTAAAATCAGCATTGAAGAAAAACATCGTCAATAGTTACATTAGCGCAGTCCGCATTAACTCCGTAGCTAAACGTCATGTAAATATCTTATAACAATTTTCGGGTGGAGGGCGATTGTTTCATCTTTTAGAAAAATGTCAAAATTCGGCAAATAGTTCTTTATTTGCTTTAGATACCAAATCAAATAGGTGCCATCAGCCCGCATTTGAAACTAACAGTTAATATCACTGTCCTCATCTCACAGCTCATACCATTTAGTACACACGAAAGACCGCCAGAAATATGCCAAAGTTCAACCCGAATTGTTACGCGATTTTCGCAGTTTATACTGAGCTACAACATGAGTTTTACTTTCGGTCGTTTTCAGTGAATTTCTTTAAAAGAAGTTGCTCGCTACCTAAACGATTACGAAATATGCCTCGCGGAATTCTTCACAAAGGCCGAGAAAAAAATGGTTCAAATGGCTCTGAGCACTATGCGACTTAACTTCTGAGGTCATCAGTCGCCTAGAACTTAGAACTACTTAAACCTAACTAACCTAAGGACATCACACACATCCATGCCCGAGGCAGGATTCGAACCTGCGACCGTAGCGGTCACGCGGTTCCAGACTGAAGCGCCTTTAACCGCACGGCCACACCGGCCGGCTCAAAGGCCGAGAGTTCACACACATTTATCCCTTCAACTAATTCCTTCACAAAGCTCACATTTTCACAATCTGTCCGTAAATGCATCTGCTTTCACGGCGATATAAACCGAACGCAAAATAACAGTACCTTCTTCATTTGACGTATAACTCTTTCGGACACATTCAACATGACCTGCGCGTCCGACAGCGAGACTACGACTGCCTCAATGCTGTTGCTGACAGCGCACATACTACTTGATAGAGCGCGGGAAAGACTTCACACTGGTTGAGCAAATGAACAGCCAATCAGATCAATCTTTCAAGATCATATTCGCGCCTAAACTTTTTTACTCCAGCCAACATTCACAGATGCATTTACGTCATTTTATGCTGCAAATATTAATAAAATGTTCCACCAAACGAAACGAAACGAAAACTAATCTTGAAATAACTTTAGAAAAACATTACTCGACAAATAACTATTCTGGCTGCCTTCTTACAAAAACAAGCACACTTAGACATACGTCATCAGCAAGTAAGAGGAATTACAGCTTTCGTTGCAACAGCTTGTTGTACACTTTCCCATGAGCAAGTTACATAATGTTTAACATGACATAATATTGAATCTTTACGTATGTCCCGCATACACACTCTCATTTACTCTCATTTATTTACACAACAAAATAAATAATTATTAAATGAAATTAATTCTTACTGAATTCTCTATTACTAAAACGGAAATTAGTGAACGTTATTTAAGTACAAAAATTAAAACATACTGACCTAACATTTTGTAAACTTAAGTAATCATTCTAACTGATAGCAAAGGAAAAACTGTTATGCATCCGATCTGACTTTAATCTTACTATCTACGTAAACGAACCAATTTAAGTTGTTCGTAGTTGCAATTCCTAGGTATTTAGCTGAATCGACAGACATTAAATTTGTGTGATTTATCGTGTAACCTAAATGTAATGGTTTTCTTTTCGCACTGATGTGGATGACTTCACACTTTTCCTTCTTCAGAGACAATTCTCACTTTTCGCATCATACAGATAACGTGTCTGAATAATTTTACGACTGCTTTTTATCTTCTGATGACTCTGCTAGACCGTAAATATTAGCATCATTTGCAAACAGTCTAACGGGACTGCTCATACCGTCTCTTAAGTCATTTATATTAGGAACAGCAGAGAATCTGTAACACTTCTTTGGGGAACGGCAAATATCACTTCTGTTTTACTCGATGATTCTCTGTCGCTTAGGGATTAGCCGAGCGGTCTATGGCGCTACAGTCATGGACTGTGCGGCTGGTCCCGGCGGAGGTTCGAGTCCTCCCTCGGGCATGTGTGTGTGTGTGTGTGTGTGTGTGTGTGTGTGTGTGTGTGTGTGTGTGTATGTCCTTAGGACAATTTAGGTTAAGTAGTGTGTAAGCTTAGGGACTGATGACCTTAGCAGTTAAGTCACATAAGACTTCACACACGACATCTTTCGCTTACTACGTACTGTGACATTTCTGACAGAAAACAAAAATCCAGTCGCACAACTGTGTCAAAAGCCTGCCGGACATCTTGAAATATGGAATCAATTAGAGACCCCCTGCCGACAGCACTAATTACTTCAGGTGAATTGAGAACTAGTTTCACAAGAACGATATTCTCTGAATCCGTGCTGACTGTGGATCAACAGATTGTTTTATTCTAGATAACTCATGATGTTCGAACACGGAATACGTTCCAAGATTCTTCCTCAAATCGACGATAGTGCTATGGGTCTGCAATTAATCGGATTACTCCCATTTCGTTACCTGACTATTGGTCTGACCTGTGCAATTTTCCAGTCTTTTGGTACGGATCTTTCGTCGAGCGAGCTGTTTTATATGATTGCTAACTATGGGGCCGTTACATCAACGTACTCAAAAAGGAATCTAAGTCGTGTACCCACACCTTCGCAGTCAGTTGTACTATACAAATTGGCAACTGTTAAACGAAACACCTTATAACTGGGATCAAGCGGCAAAGATCAGATATATATAGTAAGATAGTATCTGTTCTTTCGGACATGTCCCAAAGAACAGATACCATCAGTGACCAAGCAGCTCGTTAGAATGAAATTACAATGAAATGGCAACCCTTTGCTGCTTACAGGCGTTGACATACGTCAACGGGGACAGATCAAAATCTGTGTCCCGACCGGGACTCGAACCCCGGATCTCCTGCTTACATGGCAGTCGCTCTATCCATTTTTTTTTATTTTAATCTCATTTTGTTCGTTTTCGTTCGTTGTATCTGCTCTGGGCGGACGTCGAAAGACACCCGTTTCAGTTAGCCCTCTGACCGAACACGCTGAGCTACCGTGCCGGCTAATCCATCTGAGCCACTGAGAACAAAGAGGATAGCGCGACTGCAGGGATTTATCTCTGGCACGCCTCCCGCGACACCCACATTCTCAACGTATTGTCCCGCACTACATTCGTAGTGGCCCCGCCCATTATAATCATTACTCGCGGCTCGTTGCCGATTCCCGTAAGAGTTCGGGCACTTTTTGTGCATCCACACAGAAGAAGAAGATGGTCAAGTGGCCGGTGAGCCTTAACTATATATATATATATATATATATATATATATATATATATATATATATATATATATATAAAGATGGTATCTGTTCTTTCGGGCCTCGTGATGACTGGGTGTTGTGTTCTGTCCTTAGGTTAGTTAGGTTTAAGTAGTTCTAAGTTCTAGGGGACTGATCGCCATAGATCTTAAGTCCCATAGTGCTCAGAGTCATTTGAACCATTTTAGTTCTTTCGGACATGTAAAGAACGGATACACAACAACAACAATGATGGTGCAAAATTATAACACGCAATTAACGTACTACATCTACATTTATACTCCGCAAGCCACCCAACGGTGTGTGGCCGAGGGCACTTTACGTGCCACTGTCATTACCTCCCTTTTCTGTACCAATCGCGTATGGTTCGCGGGAAGAACGACTGACGGAAAGCCTCCGTGCGCGCTCGAATCTTTCTAATTTTACATTCGTGATCTCCTCGGGAGGTGTAAGTAGGGCGAAGCAATATATTCGATACCTCATCCAGAAACGCACCCTTCCGAAACCTGGCGAGCAAGCTACACCGCGATGCAGAGCGCCTCTCTTGCAGAGTCTGCCACTTGAGTTTGCTAAACATCTCCGTAATGCTATCACGGTTACCAAATAACCCTGTGACGAAACGCGCCGCTCTTCTTTGGATCTTCTGTATCTCCTCCGTCAACCCGACCTGGTGCGGATCCCACACTGATGAGCAATACTGAAGTATAGGTCGAACGAGTGTTTTGTAAGCCATCTCCTTTGTTGATGGACTACACTTTCTAAGGACTCTCCCAATGAATCTCAACCTGGTACCCGCCTTACCAACAATTAATTTTATATGATCATTCCACTTCAAATCGTTCCGCACGCATACTCCCAGATATTTTACAGAAGTAACTGCTACCAGTGTTTGTTCCGCTATCATATAATCATACAATAAAGGATCCTTCTTTCTATGTATTCGCAATACATTACATTTGTCTATGTTAAGGGTCAGTTGCCACTCCCTGCATTAAGTGCCTATCCGCTGTAGATCTACCTGCATTTCGCTACAATTTTCTAATGCTGCAACTTCTCTGTATACTACAGCATCATCAGCGAAAAGCCGCATGGAACTTCCGACACTATCTACGAGGTCATTTATATACACTCCTGGAAATGGAAAAAATAACACATTGACACCGGTGTGTCAGACCCACCATACTTGCTCCGGACACTGCGAGAGGGCTGTACAAGCAATGATCACACGCACGGCACAGCGGACACACCAGGAACCGCGGTGTTGGCCGTCGAATGGCGCTAGCTGCGCAGCATTTGTGCACCGCCGCCGTCAGTGTCAGCTAGTTTGCCGTGGCATACGGAGCTCCATCGCAGTCTTTAACACTGGTAGCATGCCGCGACAGCGTGGACGTGAACCGTATGTGCAGTTGACGGACTTTGAGCGAGGGCGTATAGTGGGCATGCGGGAGGCCGGGTGGACGTACCGCCGAATTGCTCAACACGTGGGGCGTGAGGTCTCCACAGTACATCGATGTTGTCGCCAGTGGTCGGCGGAAGGTGCACGTGCCCGTCGACCTGGGACCGGACCGCAGCGACGCACGGATGCACGCCAAGACCGTAGGATCCTACGCAGTGCCGTAGGGGACCGCACCGCCACTTCCTAGCAAATTAGGGACACTGTTGCTCCTGGGGTATCGGCGGGGACCATTTGCAACCGTCTCCATGAAGCTGGGCTACGGTCCCGCACACCGTTAGGCCGTCTTCCGCTCACGCCCCAACATCGTGCAGCCCGCCTCCAGTGGTGTCGCGACAGGCGTGAATGGAGGGACGAATGGAGACGTGTCGTCTTCAGCGATGAGAGTCGCTTCTGCCTTGGTGCCAATGATGGTCGTATGCGTGTTTGGCGCCGTGCAGGTGAGCGCCACAATCAGGACTGCATACGACCGAGGCACACAGGGCCAACACCCGGCATCATGGTGTGGGGAGCGATCTCCTACACTGGCCGTACACCACTGGTGATCGTCGAGGGGACACTGAATAGTGCACGGTACATCCAAACCGTCATCGAACCCATCGTTCTACCATTCCTAGACCGGCAAGGGAACTTGCTGTTCCAACAGGACAATGCACGTCCGCATGTATCCCGTGCCACCCAACGTGCTCTAGAAGGTGTACGTCAACTACCCTGGCCACCAAGATCTCCGGATCTGTCCCCCATTGAGCATGTTTGGGACTGGATGAAGCGTCGTCTCACGCGGTCTGCACGTCCAGCACGAACGCTGGTCCAACTGAGGCGCCAGGTGGAAATGGCATGGCAAGCCGTTCCACAGGACTACATCCAGCATCTCTACAATCGTCTCCATGGGAGAATAGCAGCCTGCATTGCTGCGAAAGGCGGATAGACACTGTACTAGTGCCGACATTGTGCATGCTCTGTTGCCTGTGTCTATGTGCCTGTGGTTCTGTCAGTGTGATCATGTGATGTATCTGACCCCAGGAATGTGTCAATAAAGTTTCCCCTTCCTGGGACAATGAATTCATGGTGTTCTTTTTTCAATTTCCAGGAGTGTATATTGTGAAAAGCAATGGTCCCATAACACTCCCCTGTGCCACGCCAGAGGCTACTTTAACGTCTGTAGACGTCTCTCCATTGAGAACAACATGCTGTGATCTGTTTGCTAAAAACTCTTCAATCCAGCCACACAGCTGGTCTGATATTCCGTAGGCTCTTACTTTGTTTATCAGGCGACAGCGCGGAACTGTATCGAACGCCTTCCGGAAGTCAAGGAAAATAGCATCTACCTGGGAGCCTGTATCTAATATTTTCTGGGTCTCATGAACAAATAAAGCGAGTTGGGTCTCACACAATCGCTGTTTCCGGAATCCATGTTGATTCCTACAGAGTAGATTCTGGGTTTCCAGAAATGATATGACAATCGAGCAAAAAATATGTTTTAAAATTCTACAACAGATCAACTTTCAGAGATATAGGTCTATAGTTTTGCGCATCTGCTCGACGACCCTTCTTGAAGACTGGGACTACCTGTGCTCTTTTCCAATCATTTGGAACATTCCGTTCCTCTAGAGACTTGCGGTACACGGCTGTTAGAAGGGGGGCAAGTTCTTTCGCGTACTCTGTGTAGAGTCGAATTGGTATCCCGTCAGGACCAGTGGACTTTCCTCTACTGAGTGATTCCAGTTGCTTTTCTATTACTTGGACACATATTTCGATGTCAGCCATTTTTCTCATTTGTGCGAGGATTTAGAGAAGGAACTGCAGTGCGGTCTTCCTCTGTGAAACAGCTTTGGAAAAAGGTGTTTAGTATTTCAGCTTTACGCGTGTCATCCTCTGTTTTAATGCCATCATCATCCCGGAGTGTCTGGTTCAAATGGCTCTGAGCACTATGGGACTTAACTACTCAGGTCATCAGTCCCCTAGAACTACTTAAACCTAACTAACCTAAGGACATCACACACATCCATGCCCGAGACAGGATTCGAACCTGCGACCGTAGCGGCCGCGCGGTTCCAGACTGTAGCGCCTAGAAACGCTCGGCCACTTCGGCCGGCCCGGAGTGTCTGGATTTGCTGTTTCGAGTCACTTACTGATTTAACGTAAGACCAGAACTTCCTAGGATTTTCTGTCAAGTCGGTACATAGAATTTTACATTCGAATTCACTGAACGCTTCACGCATAGCCCTCCTTACGCTAACTTTGACATCGTTTAGCTTCTGTTTGTCTGAGAGGTTTTTGCTGCGTTTAAACTTGGAGTGAAGCTCTCTTTGCTTTCGCAGTAGTTTCCTAACTTTGTTGTTGAACCAAGGTGGGTTTTTCCCGTCCCTCACAGTTTTACTCGGCACGTACCTGTCTAAAACGCATTTTACGATTGCCTTGAACTTTTTCCATAAACACTCAACATTGTCAGTGTCGGAACAGAAATTTTCGTTTTGATCTGTTAGGTAGTCTGAAATCTGCCTTCTATTACTCTTGCTAAACAAATAAACCTTCCTCCCTTTTTTATATTACTATTAACTGGGTTGGAATATTTATTTACTAATCAGAAAGGCATGTAATTTGAAGTCATAATTAGAAATAAGATTTGTGAAATAAAATGAAATGTTCGCACTTCACTGCGAGCCTGTACTATCTTCATCGCAGTATGTTGGCCGAATTGCTCTGGGTTCCTTACCTTGGAGTAAAAAATCGCAATGGATGGTAACCAAATCAGTTCCATTCTTCGGAGAAGAAAGATTTTCTTTTTTACTCGCACATCTTCTTGTGTTCCCTCCTGGATCGTGATTTCAAGTTGCGTATTTATTTCCAATGTCTTGGTGTGGCATTACCTGTTTTTTGGCTAAGTACTCTACAGAATACCTCCATTTGCTTCTGTTTTTGAGGTCTTGGGATATTACGTCACGAAGACGTGGGAGGGCTTGAAAATCTTTTTTTCATGTTGTCTCCATAGCACGCAAGTAGCAACTGACTCTGGCAATGTTCTGACTACAATAAGCCACGTAGCTTTGTCTCACGTTCCCCTTTTTCCATGGAACACCTAAGACTGGTACTTTTGTATCGCGACGGTCGCGCAACACGAAGAAAATGTCACGGAACAGCCATGAAACTGGTTCTACGGCTTTGTCGCTGGGAGTGTACGAGGTTTATGGTTCGAGTACTGTGTGCGAAATGCTCTCAACACACATTGAGGACGACCGTACCCTCAACTTCTGACGACACGAAATATTGCAGGACCACGTATCAGTCTCGTGTGCGTGAGGTGTTTCTGTGTTGTCCCGTCGTAGCCCACACAGTGTCACCACGACACAACATTTTACGTTGGTTTCGAAGATCTCTCAGCTTGTGGTCATGACAATGTATACTCAAAGTATAAATTAATTTTTAGTGTATTCTTTCTCTATCGTCAGTTTACGGAAAGGAATGAGGAAACATTGAAAGACATTTATATTGGCGTTTACCAGTGCAGTTGGTTGACCAACTAACTATGAGAATTCAAATTTACATTTTGCTTTCATAGCAAAACTGAATAGCCTAGCATTATCACTACTTATGCCACAAGAAATCGCTTCGTAGTGCTACGTAAAATTCTGTCTTCTTCCTTGAACTTTTAACATCTTTTATTGGTACAGGGACTATCCCAGTTGTATTCCCGGAGTCGGCATATGCGTTTCGTTAATCCTTTTCACAAAATGTAGTGGGTCCAGTTTCGAAAGCCAATAGTTTAAGGTATAGCTCAAAATCATTCGATATTTTATCTGATGTTATTCACAACAGTTACTTTGTCAACAGAGCTTTTGTCAACAGATGCCTCTTGTGAGTACTCAAAGATGAACCAAGAATAATACTGATGTTACTCAATTAACTTCAAAAGACAATAGCGTATCTTACACTACTGGCCATTAAAATTGCTACACCAAGAAAAAATCTAGATGATAAACGGGTATTCATTGGACATATATATTATACTAGAACTGACATGTGATTACATTTTCACGCAATTTCGGTGCATAGATCGTGAGAAATCAGTACGCAGAACAACCACCTCTGGAAGTAATAACGGCCTTCATACGCCTGGGCATCGAGTCAAACAGAGCTTGGATGGCGTGTACAGGTACAGCTGCCCATGCAGCTTCAACACGATACCACAGTTCATCAAGAGTAGTGACTGGCGTATTGTGACGAGCCAGTTGCTCGGCCACCATTGACCAGATGTTTCCAGTTGGTGAGAGATCTGGAGAAGGTGCTGGCCAGGGCAGCAGTCGAACATTTTCTGTATCCAGAAAGACCCGTACAGGACCTGCAACTTGCGGTCGTGCATTATCCTGCTGAAATGTAGGGTTCCGCAGGGATAGAATGAAGGGTAGAGCCACAGGTCATAACACATCTGAAATGTAACGTACACTGTTCAAAGAGCCGTCAATGTGAACAAGAGTGGCCGAGACGTGTAATCAATGACACGCCATACCATCACACCGGGTGATACGCCAGTATGGCGATGATGAATACACGCTTCCAATGTGCGTTCACGGCGATGTCGCCAAACACGGATGCGACTATCATGACGCTGTAAACAGAACCTGGATTCAGCCGAAAAGATGTTTTGCCATTCGTATACCCAGGTTCGTCGTTGAGTACACCATCACAGGCGCTCCTGTCCGTGATGCGGCGTTAAGGGTAATCGCAGCCATGGTCTCCGAACTGCTGCTGCAAATGTCGTCGAACTGTTCGTGCAGATGGTTGTTGTCTTGAAAACGTCCCCATCTGTTGACTCAGGGATCGAGACGTGGCTGCACGATCCGTTACAGCCATGCGGATAAGATGCCTGTCATCTCGACTGCTAGTTATACGAGGCCGTTGGGATCCAGCACGGCGTACCGCATTGCTCTCCTGAACCCACCGATTCCATATTCTGCTAACAGTCATTGGATCTCGACCAACGCGAGCACCAATGTCGCGATACGATAAACCGCAATCGCGATAGGCTACAATCCGACCTTTATCAAAGTCGGAAACGTGATCGTACGCATTTCACCTCCTTACACGAGGCATCACAACAACGTTTCACCAGACAACGCCGGTCAACTGCTGTTTGTGTATGAGAAATCGGTTGGAAGCTTTCCTCATGTCAGCACGTTGTAGGTGTCGCCATCGGGGCCAACCTTGTGTGAATGCTCTGGAAAGCTAATCATTTGCATATCACAGCATTTTCTTCCTGTCGTTTAAATTTCGCGTCTGTAGCACGTCATCTTCGTGGTGTAGCAATTTTAATGGCCTGTGGTGTATATTGCTGAAGTAGTTTTGAATTCAAAGGATTAATTTTAAATGCCACTGAGACATTCGTGTCAATCGATTACACCCAAAAGTTTTGAATTCAAAGGATTAATGTTAAATGCCACCGAGACATTCGTGTCAACCGATTACACCCAAACATATGTAACAAGACAGTTTGTTTATGACTTCACTGCTCATTTCGGTGTGTTTCATCTCCAACGTAAGGTTTAATCAGCTGAATTAAATACACTGCCTGACAAAGAAAATGTGAAGCACGCAGAAGGGGAGGAGGAAACGGAATGAAACTTCGCGCGTTGTGAGGGCATGCGATGTTATTTTAGTGATCATAAAATCGAGTCAAATTTACAAATAAATTGTCAGTATGAGCTCACTCATCAGCATGACGTTGTATCTGATTGGGAAGAGTGTCATAAGGCAGTTGTATCCGCTCCTGTGGCAAGCTGGCCCACGAATTTAACAAGTCTTTGATGTCCTGGATACTGACACTGGGACGGATCTGATGTCCGAGATCGTTCCACACGTGTTCTATCGGGGACAGAACTGCGCTGTGGATCTTGCTGATCGCAGGAGTACACATCACGAACAGTTCACAGAAGCATTTTCCATGCGAGGACGAGCACTGTCCTCCTCAAAAATGGTACCACGATACTGTCGCAAGAAAACTAACACACGAGGATGCAGGATGCCCGTGACATACCGTTGAGCTGTCCGAGTTCCCTCAATCACTACGGGCCGTGTCCTGAAATCATAACCGGTGGTTTCTCACACAATGACACCGGGAGTAACGCCGCTGCGCCTGTCCTAAACTTTGGAATAACAGGAACTCTCCCCTGATAGCCTGAACTCTCCCCTGATAACCGCCACACTCTCCGACGAGGATCATCAGGGATAGCGCCGAACCCCGAGTCATCACTGAACGCAATAAAATGCCATTCATCAGCAATCCACGGTCCCCAGCCACGTTACCACTCAAGACGCAGGCGTTTGTGTTGTGGTTTTAAGGGCAGCCAACGCATGGATCATTCCCTATTCCAGCTGCTGCTCTTTGCCACCAGATGGTGCGGGATGACACAGAATGATCCAAGACAGCAGGCGCAGATGCGATGGGGTTTCCATGTACTTAGTGCAAAATCCCATAACCCTCCATTTTGGTGATCAGACTTGGTCTACCGGGACCTAGACGACGAGTATTCCTGCCCCAACAGTCTCATGCAATCGAACATTGGGTCGCTATCACATCCGAATGCCCCAAAAACCTGAAAATAGTACAATTCAACCTGCCGACCAAATGGACACCCACTATCCCACAATGGGGCCCTTTCCAAACTCTGTCATGTGCTGATACCTCTGTCTCATACGAGTACGCGGTATCTCCGTGTCCTTTACAATGATTACTTAACATCTGACCACGCTTGGCGACAACGTTGAAAACGAATAGCATTAATGCTCTGTGATGTGCGTTCTACGTATCATAGAGAATAATTGCAACTCCAGTCATTTACATACCGGGCGATGGTGTTTAAGCATACGAAGTTACATTGACATCCGACCTTGTCTTCTAAGAGCTTCACTTTTTTGGTCGGATAGTGTGTATAGTAAATGTTGGTTTTAAGAGCTCAGTTTTGTGATCAAGATGGGGAAATAGCTATAATCGATTGAAAATTCCGATTCTTCTCATGTATGTTTTTATAGATACAGTATGACATGGGAAAGACATGCAATTTATGTTTATAATGCACTGTGTTAATATCAGCTTTTGAAAAAGATGAGGCAAATTCCAATTTGAGAACAAATGTCAGCACTCTTGTTTTACGTAATAAACTAAATATACAGCTTCCGTAGATGCATGTGAAGATATACGAAAACGGTAATGAGAAACAAAATAAATGTGATAACGGAAATAGTTACTGCATCTTGAAAATCCGTCTTCAGTAACATTCTTGATAGTGGAATAAACTACAGACGTTTTAATCATTGCTGTTGTATTTGTTGTTGATGTTGATGATGATGATGATGATTATTCTCATCTTGGAATCCGTCTCTGACAATTTCCTCGTCGACGGAACGTTATACCTTAGTTTTTATTCTTCCCGTCATTTTTTCCGCTACGACTAACAAACCAAGGCTGCTGGGAGAACAAGAGCGTCGGTTCACTGTCTCAGTGAAAACTGAGCCAAGTGAGCGTGAAGATTGCGCAAGGAGCGCGAGAGGACTGTTGTGCGCAAGATAAGGCGCACGGTGTAGCCTGTAGCCGACACCAGGGCGTTGCGCATCGTAACCGTCACCGCAGAGACACGGCGTCACAGCAAACATACGCCGCTCTCCCGCTGCCAACCGCCCTGCCCAAGCTGCTTCTCACCCTGCGGAACATTCTGGCCCACTTCATTCGTCAAGCACAGTTCATTCTCCCCATTACAATGGCTCGAAACTAGAGTTTTGAAACTACCGTAGGCTACCGTACACTATCATCAGTGAGCATAGCCTACGGTAGTTTTTCTAGTAGCTATGGTCAGTAAAGGTCGTACCCCGTTACCTCCACGTTACACACGTTGTATAACTATCTGCCGTTACCTCATTTCGATCGTCTTCTTAGCATATGCGACGAGTCTCTTACTAGGTTCCCCTACAAACCAGCAGCGGTGAACATTTTAGAAACTGAGTGAGGCTATAAAAAGGGCCACGTAACTCACGGAATATTTTTGATCTACTTAGTTATACTCTTGTCTGTTACTTAAAAATAAATAGTAGTTATAGCAAAGTTGAAACTGTCAGTGTTTAATTTCGGTTTTATTCGAGCTTTGTTGATCTGTAACGTGAAACAGCGGGATGTTGTAGTAAAAATTTTCAAAAATACATATTTATTATACAACCCTAGAAATCGCAACTTTCTCAATAAAATTTAAAAGAACGCAAAATAAGAACATAGCAGACATCGCTTCTACACTTCACAGAGTTTATATAAAAAATGTTTTTGTTATTAAACAACATTCGCACTTGTTAATAATAACAGGAATCTCTTGCCTTTGATCATGATGAAGAACATTCAAACGAGTACAAAATAACAATAATAATGATATAGATTCTTTTATGTATGTGCATGTATACTATACTTATATCAAAAGCAATTGCTTTGGTTGCATAAAAGCGCAGAAGTTACACGATCAACCAATTTCTGTTACGTATTAAATGAATTGTATATTTTTTAAGGATATGAAGTATTCAATGGACTAACACTGAACGATATGCAGTTCTGATTACGTGCAAATTAAAAAAAAAACAAAGTGAAGTCGTTGGTTCCCAGTTTCTTTCTCACGAAAGTAAGAAGGAACTTATGAGCGCTCAACGCCGAGATTATCAGCGTTTCTCCTGTACACAATCATTTATGTATGTTTCTTTCCCTACCAGTCTACCAATACTGCTGGTAATGCTACCACTTACTAGGTCATTTATATACTGTACCAAAACTACTGAACCGTAGTTCTAGTAGACCGCAACTCTACTCGAGAGACAATAATGCAAGAAGAGTGTACACGGTAACGTCCAGTCACTACGAAAAACTCTGGATTAAAACGAGAGTTTCCGACGATACTGGGTATTACAATCTTTGGAATCAGAGGTATATAGATGGTACAAGAACCAAAACTGACTACTCTGAGTTGGGAAACTAATCGTCACAAACTAATACTTTTTTGACATAAACAATTAACTTATTTTATCTATAATAGTTTGACAACACCGCGGTAGCTTTCGAAAATACCGGAGGGGACAGAACTGCAACCAGTCAAGCTAGTTCTCAAATAATGTTTTGTTTATTCAAAACTAGAATCAGGCAAGGCTCCATCATCAGATAGCAGAGACAGTTCCCTGCACAAAGTTCTAGATTTTTGGCTTGTGGAAATGTTTTGTGTGTATTAGTTTACAGAGTCTAGCTTTATTGCTATTTGTCATGCTGATCCAGGAACCAAAATTTCTCGGTGTAGTACAGGAACCGTATGTAGGACGCGTGCATTCGTGAGAGGCCACTAACAAAGAAAGAAACCTCGAAAAACTAATAATCAACGAGGACTTCAGACCCATACTTAATAACTAACTCTCCAGTGAACTTCGTACAGGATTATCAATTTCAAAAGTGGCAGTCAAATGGAAACCGTACACCCGCCACAACAGGACCATATAACGATTCCATTCAAAAGCAATTACCACACGCGTTAAGATATTCATCCCACTGGAAGACGTGAAAATCAGTCACTGTTTCGCAAACGCGGTCAGCCCCTGTGGGATTGACAACCGCACCCACTCTTGCACTTCCTCGTCCGAATGAAACCGACGTCTTCGCATGTCTTTCTTCAGGGCGCCAAAGATGTGCAAATCACACGGTGGAAGATCCGGGGAGAGCCAGCCCCAGTTTTCCTTGTTCTCTTCTGGCCAACGGCAGCAGCAAGACGACCCCAGGTGAACGGGAAACGCTCTGGGCACTTGCCGCTTTGAGTCAGATTACAGACTAATTACTCTGAGGGGAAGGTATTAATGTCGCTCACGTATAGGTGTCACCGTTTCCAATAGGATCGCGCGACTACGCTGTTGCCGTGAGACGACACCCTCCGTCATGTGGTACGCAGTCCTTACAACCATTACCCTTTGCCATCTCGATAGTTACCTCGTGCGTTCAGCTCTCTCTCTAACGTGTTAGGATTCTAATGTGAACTCAACTCTTTCCAGCACATTAATAATACAAGTGTAGTTTAAGCTATGTTGGTAAATGTATGTGTTGATACTATGATTCATTGATTGCTGTCTCTCTATGTAAGTGATCTTAGCTCGTCAGTGAAGGCTACTCTCCGCTATGTGTTTACAATGAACTATCAGTCATAAAACAACTTCAAACGTCTGATTACTTTAGAAATGACTGCTGAATGTTTGACTTTAACCGTGTGAGCGAGAAAAAGTTCAAGACAGGATTGAAATTATGCTTGAAGTTTGTTGGAAGTCTGTAAGTGCTTCCATTATGAAACTGGATCAGTATCCTAGCCATATCTAGGGACCTAGCTACTGGAAATAGAGCAGGCCGTTCCTGTTTCCAAGAAGGGTCTTAGCACAGATGCACATAATTATAGGTCTATATCGGTGACATCAATCTGTTGTATAATTATGAAACATGTTTTATGATTGTGTATTGTGACGTTTTATGAAATCGAAAATCTCCTCTACAAAAATTAACATGGATCCGGCAAATGGATGCGAAATCCAGCTCGCTCTGTTCGCGCATGATATCCACTGCGCCCTCAGGCTGATGCCATCTTCTTCAGCTTCATGAAGGCATCTGACAGCGTCTCACACTGCCGTTCAGTGAGGAAAATGTGAGCTTACCGAGTATCGCACCAGATATTCACTGGACTTCACTGCAGATAGAACCCTAAAGGTCGCTGTTAATAGAACAAAATTCATAGATGTGAAGGTAATTTCGATGGTACATCAAGTAAGTGTGATAGGACCGTTATTATTTACAATATATATAAATTATCTAGTAGACTGCATCATAAGCTCTTTAAGACCATTCGCAGATGATGCTGCTGTCTATAGGAAGGCAGCACGCCAGAAGACAGCAACGCTATTTAGAATTACCTGTAGAGGATGGATGAATAGTAGAGGGAATTGCAGTTAACCCTGAACAGAAATAAGTGTAAAAACTTGTGCGTGCATAGGAAAAGATGTTTACTGCTATATAACTGCACTACTGATGACAAATTGGTGGATACAGTTATCACAACAAATATATACACACTCCTGGAAATGGAAAAAAGAACACATTGACATCGGTGTGTCAGACCCACCATACTTGCTCCGGACACTGCGAGAGGGCTGTACAAGCAATGATCACACGCACGGCACAGCGGACACACCAGGAACCGCGGTGTTGGCCGTCGAATGGCGCTAGCTGCGCAGCATTTGTGCACCGCCGCCGTCAGTGTCAGCCAGTTTGCCGTGGCATACGGAGCTCCATCGCAGTCTTTAACACTGGTAGCATGCCGCGACAGCGTGGACGTGAACCGTACGTGCAGTTGACGGACTTTGAGCGAGGGCGTATAGTGGGCATGCGGGAGGCCGGGTGGACGTACCGCCGAATTGCTCAACACGTGGGGCGTGAGGTCTCCACAGTACATCGATGTTGTCGCCAGTGGTCGGCGGAAGGTGCACATGCCCGTCGACCTGGGACCGGACCGCAGCGACGCACGGATGCACGCCAAGACCGTAGGATCCTACGCAGTGCCGTAGGGGACCGCACCACCACTTCCCAGCAAATTAGGGACACTGTTGCTCCTGGGGTATCGGCGAGGACCATTCGCAACCGTCTCCATGAAGCTGGGCTACGGTCCCGCACACCGTTAGGCCGTCTTCCGCTCACGCCCCAACATCGTGCAGCCCGCCTCCAGTGGTGTCGCGACATGGTGAATGGAGGGACGAATGGAGACGTGTCGTCTTCAGCGATGAGAGTCGCTTCTGCCTTGGTGCCAATGATGGTCGTATGCGTGTTTGGCGCCGTGCAGGTGAGCGCCACAATCAGGACTGCATACGACCGAGGCACACAGGGCCAACACCCGGCATCATGGTGTGGGGAGCGATCTCCTACACTGGCCGTACACCACTGGTGATCGTCGAGGGGACACTGAATAGTGCACGGTACATCCAAACCGTCATCGAACCCATCGTTCTACCATTCCTAGACCGGCAAGGGAACTTGCTGTTCCAACAGGACAATGCACGTCCGCATGTATCCCGTGCCACCCAACGTGCTCTAGAAGGTGTAAGTCAACTACCCTGGCCACCAAGATCTCCGGATCTGTCCCCCATTGAGCATGTTTGGGACTGGATGAAGCGTCGTCTCACGCGGTCTACACGTCCAGCACGAACGCTGGTCCAACTGAGGCGCCAGGTGGAAATGGCATGGCAAGCCGTTCCACAGGACTACATCCAGCATCTCTACGATCGTCTCCATGGGAGAATAGCAGCCTGCATTGCTGCGAAAGGTGGATATACACTGTACTAGTGCCGACATTGTGCATGCTCTGTTGCCTGTGTCTATGTGCCTGTGGTTCTGTCAGTGTGATCATGTGATGTATCTGACCCCAGGAATGTGTCAATAAAGTTTCCCCTTCCTGGGACAATGAATTCACGGTGTTCTTATTTCAATTTCCAGGAGTATATATATATATATATATATATATATATATATATATATATATATATATATATATATATATATATATATATGAAATCTTCACAGGTTATAAACCGAGTTAGGTCGTCTTCTAGAAGTACCGTTTCAATGGATTGCGTATCCACCATCTTCACCTGAAGATAATGGAAACGCAGTCCATTGAAACGTTGTGATTAGAAGACGACGCCACTCGGCTGATAACCCGTGAAGATTTCATAGCTGAAATACACCGAGAAAGCCTGCAATCGCATAAAATATATAGGTAAATCTATCCGGGGCGATCTTGCGTTGAATGACCACATTAAAAAAATAATAGAAAAATCACATGCCAAACATATTCATAGGAAGAATCTTAAGGAAATGTAGTTCATCCACTGAAGAAATGGTTTACAAGGCGCCTGTTCAATGGATTATTTAGTATTGTCCAGCAGTCTGTGGCCCCTACCAGGTAGGTCTGATAGAAGAGATAGAGAGAATGAATGGAAGAGAGGTGCGTTTCGCCACGGGATCGTTTAGTCGGCGCGAGAGCGTTACAGAGATGCTCATCAAACCTCAGTGGCAAACTCTACAAGAGAGGCGTCATGCATCACGGAGAGGTTTACTATTGAAAATCGAGAGACTAAATACGTCTCGCTAAATGTACACAACGAAAAAACCGAGAAATAAGAGCTAATACAGACGCTAACCGAAAATCATTCTTCCTGCGCGCCATTCGTGAATGGTATGGGAATGAGAGGATTAGTTAGTGACCCCAGAATTACTTTTCGCAGTACACCGTCAGGTGGCTTGCAGAGTATTGAGACAGATGTAAAATACAGCCTGGGTTATTTGTGCTACATTTTAACCAAAAACTAGTTTTCACGCATCTCAGTATTTGCGACGTCACATCTCCTGAACTGTGTAATGTACATTGATATAATTTTCGGGGTGCATTCAGTGATATATGGAGATCCTATCAGCAAAGTGAATTGCGAATAGAGCCGTTAGTAAAGAAATAACAATCTAATACGTCATGCTTGATGTTGAAGTTTGACCGCACGAAAGCGAAATTGTAGTAACCGACAAATTTTTTCTCTTGCATCATTTTGTGTTAAGTGTCAGCGAGAAAAAGTTTCACAAACGTTTGAAATCTTATGTAAAGTTTGTTGGAAGTCGCTAAGCGCTCTCATTCTCAGATACTGGATAAACAGAATCCGGGTATTTCCTCATCGTCAGTTACGAATCATTACGATAAACACAATTTCAAACTTTAATATTTGTCTTACTGTATTAAACCTTTGCCTTATAATTACATCTCTTAATGAGTAGTTTATGACGTCATTTTAAATTTTTAAATTCGGTCAGTAATTACGTGAAATATTGAAAATCAAATTTTTGTTGTCCCTAGAAGCCGTTAGGTAGGTAACCTGTACATGGTACAGTTTTCCAGGATAGAGGTTTAGTGATATCGATTAAATTCCCGGAAGCTTGCAAATTTTCACTCCAAAAGGCAAAAGGCAGAGCCTGTGGCTACGGTGGGAAATTCTGTGGTGAGCGGTTTACAATGGTCTGTCCGGCGTTTAGTACTCAGAAAGAGGCAATTACATACGAGCAAAACTACGAGCCTCTGTTTGCTGTTGCAAAACGAGACACACAAAAGTGTTCCAAATTTCTGGATTCTCAGAAGGCTTTCGACGCCGTACATCACGAGCGGCTTGTAATCAAATTGCGTGCTTATGGAATATCGTCTGTGTTATGTGACTGGATTCGTGATTTCCTGTCAGAGAGGTAGAAGTTCGTAGTAACTGACCGCAAGTCATCGAGTAAAACAAAAGTGATTTCTGGCATTCCCAATGGGGTGTTATAGACCCTGTCTGCTCCTTATCTGTATAAACTATTTAAGAGACAATCCGAGCATCCGTGTTAGGTTGTTTGCAGATGATGGTGTCGTTTATCGTCTAGTAAAGTAATAATAAGATCAAAACAAATCGCATAACTGTTTAGGAAATATATCTGTACGGTGAGAAAATTGGCAATTGACCTTAAATAACGAAAAGTGTGTGGTTATCCACATGAGTCCTAAAAGGAATCCGTTAAACTTCGGTTACACGATAAACCAATCAACTCCAAAGGCTGTAAATTCAAGTGAATACCTGGGAATTACAATTACGAACAACTTAAATTGGAAGGAACACATTGAACATGTTGTGAAGAAGGTAACGAAAGACTGCGTTTTATTGGCAGAACACTTAGAAGATGCAACAGCTCTACTAAAGCGACTGCCTACACTACGCTTGTCTGTCCTCTTTTGGAGTCAAGCAGCGCGATGCGGGATCCTTGCCATTGGGTTAACGGGGTGCATCTACGAAGTTGAAAGAAGGGCAGCACATTTTGTACTATCGAGAAACATGGGAGAGAGTATTACGGATATGGTACAGGATTTGGCGTAGACCTCATTAAAACAAAGTCGTTTCACGCTACGGTGGATCTCACGAAATTTCAGTCACCAACTTTCTCTCCGAATGCGAAAATATTTTTTTGAAGCCGACCTACATAGGGAGAAACGATTATCATAACGAAATCAGGGAAATCAGAGCTCGCAAGGAAAAATATAAGTGTTCGTTTCTTGCGCGCGCTTTTCGAGAGTGGAATAATAGAGAATTATTCTGAAGGTGGTTCGATGAATCCTCCGCCAGGCACTTAATTGTGATTTGCAGAGTATCCACACACATGTAGATTCAGATGTAGAAGTAGACGCAGCTAAGACCCTACCTAACATTTCGTTTTATCTTTCCATTGGGGTTTCGTACATCATCGATTTATCAACTTCCTGACGAAATTAAATTGCCTAGCGTGATCGCGTGACAGGCCATTGTGTATTGTTTTTCTAGGTTGCTTCATCAAAGACAGTGCAGAAACATAAGCAGTTACAAATGCCTAAGTCACGTGCATTCATCATTCACGACGTCTCTCTGCGGTAACTGTTAATAAACAACCATCGATTCCTTATTATAACACTTAATGTAGGATACTTTACCGACAGTACATACACTGTTGAGCCATAACGTTGCGAAAACCTGCTTAATAGCTTGTTTTTCCGCCTTTGGAACGAAATACAACACTGATTCTGCGCATCAGGAATCCGAAAGTTTGTTGGTAAGTTCATGGAGGTATGTGACATTAGATACAGGTTGGTAAATAATGAACTATAGGGGAAAAAAACAAAATTAGCTACCAACTAAGGCGTGCACACACTTCAATCAATATGTAAACGTCTCTACAGATGTTCGGATTTAGGTTGTGACATATTCGATATGCCTGCCATCATTGGCGCTAATGTGGCGCAGACGAATAGCGAAATTCTGCATGATCTGCTGAGGCGTCGGAATATAGATGCTGATGATAACCTCCTGAAGGCTATTTTCAGCTTAGCAATGGTTGTTGGGCTGTTGCTGTCCACCTTGTCTCTAATATAGCTCCACACAAAAGGAGTTGCATGTGTTCAGATCCGGAGAATACGGTGGCCAATCGATGCCCATTCCAGTGGCCTCTGGGTACCCCAGAGCCATATTGCGATCCCTAAAGTGCTCCTCCAAACACTCTCGTGCTTCGATGGGGTCGAGCTCCGTCTTGCATGAATCACATCTTGTCGAAATCAGGGTCACTTCGGATAACTAGGATGAAATCATGTTCCAAAACCTTCACGTACCGTTCGGCAGTCGCCGTGCCATCACAGAATATCACACCGATTATTCGGTGACTGGACATAGCACACCACACAGGCACCAGATGAGGGTGAAGAGACTTCTCTATCACGATATGTAGAGTCTCAGTCTCCAAATGCTCCAGTTTTCCTTATTGACGAACCCATTCAAATGAAACTGGGCTTCGTCGCTAAAATAAAGCATACAGAGCATATTAATTCCCATCTTGCCCATCGGCCGACTGTGCAGTTTGAACGTCGTAACACAAACCGTTCAGAAGTTACGACGATTTTATTTCATATAGTTCAATAATTGTCACGCTGTATCTACACACAGGTCATGGAACTCGCGTAGATAATGGGCCGCTGATCTGTGTGATGGCACCCGATAGCGACCCAGGTGTTCAAAAATGGCTCTGAGCACTATGAGACTTAACATCTGAGGTCATCAGTCCCCTAGACTTAGAACTAATTAAACCCAACTAACCTAAGGACATCATACACATCCACGCCCGAGGCAGGATTCGAACCTGCGACCGTAGCAGCAGCGCGGTTCCGGACTGAAGCGCCTAGAACCGCTCGACCCAGGTGTGCTCCATAGGATTTACATCAGGCGAGTTTGATAGCTGAGACATCAAAATGAGTTCTCTATAATGCTCCTCAAATCATTGAAGCAAGGTTCTGGCTCCAAGGCACGAACATTTATACTGCTGAAAGATGAAATCGGCGTCGGGGAAGACATCTATCATGAAGGGGTGGAGGTCGTTCGCAGCTGTCAGCGTGTTTTCTATTACTACCACAGGTCGCATCCAATAGCAGGAGTTCTCCCATAGCATAATACCGTTCCCGCCAGCCTGTGACCGTGGCGCGCTGCACATTTTGAGCCATCGTTCACCATAATGACGGTGTTTGTGGAGATGAACTTCGACCTAGTGTAGCAAAAATGTATTCACCCCGAAGAGCCGACACGTTTCCATTGATCGACGGTCGAATCCCAATGATCCCGTGCCCACTGCAGTCGTAATCGACGATGTCGTTGGGTCAACATGTGAACACCTAGGGGTGGTCTGTTGCGGGGCTGCATGTTCAGCAATGTACGATGAACGGTGTGCTCCGAAACACTTGTGCGTGCACCAGCATTCTGCTCTTTCGGCAGAGATGCCACAGATCACCATGTATCCTACTTTACAGAGCAGACAAGCCTCCGAACCCCACGTTCTGTGAAGAGTCGTGGACACCCAATCATTTAGCGCCTATTGGGTAGTTTCACTGTCCTACCTCTTTCCGTAGAACCTCACGGCAGCAGCACTTGAACATTTGACCTGTTTCGCCGTTTTCGAGGTACTCGTCCACCGGCTCTGCATAATAATAATCTGCCCTCTGTCAAAGTCGCTTATCTCAATGGATTTCCCTATTTGCAGCCCCCCGTCGGTGTCTGCTCCGCTTACATACTTTTGTCACCGCATGACGTGCCCACAACGCCGCCAGGCGGCGTCCACCGTCACGGTGAGAAGTAGTCATAATGTTTTGGCTTATCAGTGTATTTGGCCCCTAAAAGTGTGAGACAGCTTGTCTACTACAGTATGGATGACTGGGTATGACCAGGGATCGTACGCCGATAGCCGAAGGGGTTATTGCGAGTGCTTACGTAAGGCAGGAAATGTGGATTCGAGTCCTGATCTAGGACAAATTTCCATTGTAATCAATAAATCGTGCAGCTGGAGTTTTATCATCTTCGCAAATGCGAATATGATTCTTGTAGAGTTTGTATGCTGAGGTAACTGCGCTCGATGGTAGCTCAAAGTGTTGTGAAGGAGTGGATGCATCTGACACCATCTAGCACCCTGAACATGTAAGATCCACTAGAAGACGTGCTGTTTGCTGTCCTTCGGCGTGCAAACTCACGCTTGCCGCTTAATAGATGTTATAGTGGCACATTTTGGCTCCTATGACGTCAATGATCCGTAATATCGTTAGATGACCTTTCCGGACGTGGACGTGGGTTCCCATCATCAATTCGTTCTCTAAGACACCCTCCACAATCGACCCACGTTTTCTGGCATCGTTTTGTTACACAATCATAGTTCCTTAATTTCTGAGGGCTCTTGTATTTCTCTTTGCTTTGTGTTGTACGTTTTGGTGATAGCAAATTACAGGGTTCCTCACTAATGTCAAGACAGTTTCACTGAAAGAAAAGTGGTTGAATTAACAAATCGAGGAATTGGCCTGCGAATAATAGACGGAAATTTCGGGAAGAATACACCGCCATTTGACTGTATACTACTGCATGTTTCTTCTGTGCAATCTACATTTTGGCTTTTCACCATTATCGAGTACAATGTTCTTAGACCATTAACACGTCATATCTGGTACTGTCAGCCCAAAGCTTGACCTGCTTTGGATTGACTTTACCAGATAAGACATGTTAGTCCTTTAAGAACATAATGGCATACTCGACAATGGGATAAAAACCGAAATCTAGATTGCATAGAAGAAGCGGCGGTGTATTCTTTCGAAAAATTCTGTATCACTGTGGCCCAGCACGTGCTTAATAAATTAGGGAGAAAAATGAGGAGCGAAGTGTGTAGATAAATGTTGGATAAAAGCAGTGTATGGATGTTTCTTCGGAAGGGAATGACTTATAGACCGTGAGAGTTGTTGTGAATATATTTAACTGAGTGACAAGATGACACCAATTGGTAGGGGTGATCAAGATATACAGAATAAAAAGAAAGGAATGTGACAGGGAGAATAAATAACTGCATCCACAACTGTGAAATGACAGTATCTCCAGAGTTACAAAAGCGGAGTTCTACGAGAGTTTTCTGGAAAGTACCGCGTCATGTGGGTAAGAAATATAAATAACAAAGGAAATGAAAGAAATAATCGACGCAAAAGGAATGGTGAATTGGAGGCAGTGTAGCTAAATGACAGTGATGGCTACTGTTAAGACGCGGGGCATCAAGGAAAAGATCGGAATGGTTTCTACACTCCTGGAAATGTAAAAAAGAACACATTGACACCGGTGTGTCAGACCCACCATACTTGCTCCGGACACTGCGAGAGGGCTGTACAAGCAATGATCACACGCACGGCACAGCGGACACACCAGGAACCGCGGTGTTGGCCGTCGAATGGCGCTAGCTGCGCAGCATTTGTGCACCGCCGCCGTCAGTGTCAGCCAGTTTGCCGTGGCATACGGAGCTCCATCGCAGTCTTTAACACTGGTAGCATGCCGCGACAGCGTGGATGTGAACCGTATGTGCAGTTGACGGACTTTGAGCGAGGGCGTATAGTGGGCATGCGGGAGGCCGGGTGGACGTACCGCCGAATTGCTCAACACGTGGGGCGTGAGGTCTCCACAGTACATCGATGTTGTCGCCAGTGGTCGGCGGAAGGTGCACGTGCCCGTCGACCTGGGACCGGACCGCAGCGACGCACGGATGCACGCCAAGACCGTAGGATCCTACGCAGTGCCGTAGGGGACCGCACCGCCACTTCGCAGCAAATTAGGGACACTGTTGCTCCTGGGGTATCGGCGAGGACCATTCGCAACCGTCTCCATGAAGCTGGGCTACGGTCCCGCACACCGTTAGGCCGTCTTCCGCTCACGCCCCAACATCGTGCAGCCCGCCTCCAGTGGTGTCGCGACAGGCGTGAATGGAGGGACGAATGGAGACGTGTCGTCTTCAGCGATGAGAGTCGCTTCTGCCTTGGTGCCAATGATGGTCGTATGCGTGTTTGGCGCCGTGCAGGTGAGCGCCACAATCAGGACTGCATACGACCGAGGCACACAGGGCCAACACCCGGCATCATGGTGTGGGGAGCGATCTCCTACACTGGCCGTACACCACTGGTGATCGTCGAGGGGACACTGAATAGTGCACGGTACATCCAAACCGTCATCGAACCCATCGTTCTACCATTCCTAGACCGGCAAGGGAACTTGCTGTTCCAACAGGACAATGCACGTCCGCATGTATCCCGTGCCACCCAACGTGCTCTAGAAGGTGTAAGTCAACTACCCTGGCCACCAAGATCTCCGGATCTGTCCCCCATTGAGCATGTTTGGGACTGGATGAAGTGTCGTCTCACGCGGTCTGCACGTCCAGCACGAACGCTGGTCCAACTGAGGCGCCAGGTGGAAATGGCATGGCAAGCCGTTCCACAGGACTACATCCAGCATCTCTACGATCGTCTCCATGGGAGAATAGCAGCCTGCATTGCTGCGAAAGGTGGATATACACTGTACTAGTGCCGACATTGTGCATGCTCTGTTGCCTGTGTCTATGTGCCTGTGGTTCTGTCAGTGTGATCATGTGATGTATCTGACCCCAGGAATGTGTCAATAAAGTTTCCCCTTCCTGGGACAATGAATTCACGGTGTTCTTATTTCAATTTCCAGGAGTGTATATAGGTACAGTGGATAGACAGAATGAATTAGAATAGCATCGGCATACGAAATGTGTGTATGGTAGATACATATCTCAGAATACGGAGATCGTTAGGAGCACGAAAAAGAGAAAGACCTGGGAAATACTGGAATTCACGAATTGAAAAGGACATGCAAGAGAAACAGCTCACACGGAGGTTGGTTTGCGATTGATGTCAGCCATGCTCTTGAACGTTCACCACAGAATAATTAGAAAATACATTATTTTTATAGCACAGGGTATTACAGCATATACACTGACGGAAAAAAAGTCGCAACACCAAGGAGAGTTGAGCATCATAACGAAAGTTCGTAGCCACGTATCTACATCTGAAAGATGCATGTTCAAATTTTGCACCAGTCGCGTAAGAGTGTCGCTAGTAGCGCCAACATGAGGATGTAAATCAGGTTTGTTTTAAATATACACTGCAATGTTCGTGAGCGTTAGTTACCATGGAAATTGGACGTGGTGGGTTGATATTAGACAAGAATGCCTTTAAGGTGACAAAGACGTCACTATCAACATCTCTCTGAGTTTGAACGTGTAACAGGGCTACAAGAGGCTCGCCCACATACCGCTGTTTGTAACCCTTCATGCTCTATAGATTGTCGACATTGCCTTGGTCTTCTCGATCGCCAGAACTGTCTCCAATCGAGCACAATGGGACATCATCCGACAAGAACTCCAGCGTCATCCACAACCTGCATTAACCGTCCCTTTATTGACCGAGTAAGTTCAACAGACACAGGACTCCATTCCACAAACTGACATCCGGCATCTGTACAACACAATGAAAGCACTCTTACATGCTTCTGTTCAACATTCTGGTGGTTACACGGTTATTAAAGTATCAGCATTTCGCATTTGCAATGCTTTATCTCGCACTAAGATTAACATGTGTGTTAATCACTTAAATGTGTTACCTAGACAAACGTATTTCCGAAATTTCATTACTCTAAATTAATTAGTTTTTCCTTCAGTATATACCATTGCAAGATCATCTTGTTCTCTCGTCTGCTATGAGCAAACTATTATCTCTACAGAAAAATGAACAAGACTTTTTTGTAATAAATTTAACGTAGTTAAAGTTTATACTGCCATACGTTTTCGCTGGAGGCCACAGATTTCGAGTTACACAAGAAAAACGTATTTGGAGGTCACATTTTACGTTTTTCTTGAATTATTTGAGAAGTACGGCCTTTAGTGATAATACACGCCAGTACAAAATTTACTACATTAAATTTAGTACAAAAGGGTCCTATTCATTTTTTTTCTTTAGAACTAATAGTTCGCAGATAGCGAGCGGAAGAATGTGAAAATCCTGCTTGTGGCACTTGAAGGCGCTGCGAATTGCATATAACCCACGTGTAGGGGCACCTGAATCGCCCGGTATATATATGACCCAAAACATGCTATATAGCGTGTTGCTCCACTTTTGGAGTGTAACACAGCAGAGATTCTGCGTGGCATGGATTCGACATATTCTTGGTATGTTTCAGAAGGTACGAAATACCAAATATTTGCACAGCTCACACAATTACGGACTGGTGAGTTGTGGGCGCAGAGCTGGCGACCGACAGCGTCATAGATGTGTTCCATTGTGTTCATATCAGGCGAATTTGGTAGCCATTCTCCTTAGATCACGGCAGTGACATTGTGACCTTGCGACATACACAGTGGTTTTGCTGGAAGATGCCATCGACGATGGGGAAAACATCAGGCATGAGGGGATGCAGGTGGTGTGCAATAACGTTCACGTCATCCACAGCAATCATGCATAAATCTTTCGATTACTACCGCAGGTTCCATGGAAACTCAGGTCAGACTGGGCTGCATATGTGGTGTGATGCATGTTCCGAGCAGCTGTTCGATCGGATGGCGGCGTATCCGGACACGAACATCGACCTGGTGTAGTAAGAAAGCTGAATCAACCAGGCAGGCGACACGTTTATATTGATCCAAAGTCCTTCCTCTATGATCGCTTGCCCCCTTCAGTCATAATAGGCGAAGTCGTTGGATCAACAAGGTAACACGTATGAGTCGTCTGCTGCCGAGCCCCATGTTCAACGACGTACACAAAACAGCGTGCTCCGAGGTATTTGTGCCTGAACCAGAATTCTATTCTGTCGCCAGATCTGCCTCAGATTGCCGTCGATCCTGCTTTACAGAGTCAGTAATCCTCCGACTTCCACTTTCAGTGATGAGGCTTCGACGTCCATCACCTGGTCGTCTATTTGTGGTGTGAGCGCCCGTAACCAATTGCCGTAGGTGTGACAGTAGCATAAAAACAGCCCATCACCTTCGCCGTTTCCGACATTCTCATTCCCAGGTCCAGACCATAACAATACGCCCTTCCTCGAAATCACTTACGTTATTGGATTTCCCAATTGCAACCCGTAGCATCGCCAAAATGACTCAGCATTCGTCTGTGCTCTGTTTATCTACTTTCCTTACAGTGTCACGTGCCCGTCATGCAACAAGGCACGATTCTCTTTCGCTGTGTGCAGTGGTCATAATTTTTGGTCCATCAGTGAATATTACTCTACGCGGTATTACACGAAAAATGTCTCGAACTCTTTAGTGCTGTTGTATGAAATGGAGGAATAAACAGAGTGAGATAACTTTGACTGAGTAACTATGAAAGGTGCATACGGTATTGGCAATGACGTCAGTACAGAAACATCGCAGACCCGATCAGGGAGAGAAGTAGTAAATGAATTAACCACGTCTTTTTTAACGATCCAGATATTCGCCTGGAGACTTGCTCGCTCTACCTGAATGCGCATCAAGTGTCTTAACCACCCCGCCAACTCACTCAGGTAATATCGAATGGTTATGATTATGGCTTTTCGTAACCAGTGTAAATATTTTATTTGCCAGTGTTAATACTGGCGTCCACATAAATTTGTATACGTGATACGTTGGTGACTTCACGAGAGATTCAGTTAATTTGAAATTTTCATGCAAAATTCTATTGTGAACTGCGCAAGCAGTTTATACAGGGTGTTACAAAAAGGTACGGACAAACTTTCAGGAAACATTCCTCACACACAAAGAAAGAAAATATGTTATGTGGACATGTGTCCGGTAACGCTTACTTTCCATGTTAGAGCTCATTTTATTACTTCTCTTCAAATCACATTAATCATGGAATGGAAACACACAGCAACAGAACGTACCAGCGTAACTTCAAACACTTTGTTACAGGAAATGTTCAAAATGTCCTCCGTTAGCGAGGATACATGCATCCACCCTCCGTCGCATGGAATCCCTGATGCACTGATGCAGCCCTGGAGAATGGCGTACTGTATCACAGCTGTCCACAATACGAGCACGAAGAGTCTCTACATTTGGTACCGGGGTTGCGTAGACAAGAGCTTTCAAATGCCCCCATAAATGAAAGTCAATAGGGTTGAGGTCAGGAGAGCGTGGAGGCCATGGAATTGGTCCGTCTCTACCAATCCATCGGTCACCGAATCTGTTGTTGAGAAGCGTATGAACACTTCGACTGAAATGTGCAGGAGCTCCATCGTGCATGAACCACATGTTGTGTCGTACTTGTAAAGGCACATGTTCTAGCAGCACAGGTAGAGTATCCCGTAAGAAATCATGATAACGTGCTCCATTGAGCGTAGGTGGACGAAACTAAAATGAGCTCTAACATGGAAATTAAGCGTTTCCGGACACATGTCCATATAACATCTTTTCTTTATTTGTGTGTGAGGAATGTATCCTGAAAGTTTGGCCGTACCTTTTTGTAACACCTTGTATATGGAGGGACAAGGTGTGGAGGAGACGTGGAATGGGGGTACTTCATTAGTTGCAGGAAAGGAAGGATTGCAGAGCAGACAGGGTACTGGAGCAAGATAGAGCACATAAAGCGTACTGCCTGCGAGTAACGCCAGACGCTGCAGCGACCGGAGCTCTCAGCCATTAAACCTGTGAGCTCCTCGCTCGTAATTCTGGAAGCAAACACACGACTTAAGCTGTAATCGTATTTCTCTGTATCCACAAAGGAAAAACTAATTCATTCAAAGTTATAACAAGATAATAACATTACTTGGTGAATCTCAGACATTTGGCACCTCTTCTACCTAGCTACTGATGTACCCCAGTTTTGAACTCAATGCATTTTATTGCTTTGGCAGTCAAGTTTTACCGAGTTGGGTTGAGTTCCGTAGTTTTAATTTGCCCTGGTTTAAACCTTGTTATTTCTGATGATGCTGAAACGTCATTAATTTTCAACCCAAGCATACTTACTGGGCGCATTCTACTATGAAGGCAAATGAGAAAATCATGATATCTATGTCACGCGTGACTATCGACGACAGAAAGAAATGCTTAAAGTATCGTACCTCTGCAACAAACTACTATGGAAAGATGCAGGTGCCAGCACCTACAATCCCCCTAAAGATACAATGAACATAGCCCTGCTGTGCCGTATGACGAACATCGTTCACAGTCGCTCGCACCGAACTCTCGAACTGCCTATATATCAGATATCTTCCTATAGTTATGAAAGGGAAGCGGTATCTCCTGTGGCTTGGACACAGAGATGAGTAGACTACACATATATAGGACCCTAAAAGATTTTTGAGAGATCGTGGTTTACCGAAAGCTTTAATCACGTTAATCAAAGATAATTTTTAAAGTAGTAGCAATACCAAATAGTAGGGAAAACTGGCATTCAGATAAACATTTAAAGAATCGTTACCACACAATATGGTGTTACGAAGACTACACACTTGCAAGCGTTGATCAGAGTTACACACCCTGAGGCCCTTTAGAACTGTGTAACCCTAGACGTGAAGGACATTTGCGCAGTGTGTTAGGAAAAATCATGGAGAATCAGTAAAAAAGGGACACCTTTGTAACAAGCACTAATCATTCCCAATATTCCATGAATCAAAATGTCATGGTGGAAAAAATGGGTGTTTCGATAGGATGTATGCAGTCAATACTAAATTTACATCTACATCTAAAATGTGAAATTTACACCTACATCTATAATGTGAAATCCACTACGGAGGGTACTTTGTGTGCCACAGTCACTTCCCTCCTTTCCTTTTCCAGTCTCGAATAGCTAGCAGCAAGAACAATTGATCTTAAGCCTCCATGTATCCTGGAATCTCCGTAATTTTACGTTCATAGCCCCTTCTCGAACTACACGAAAGCAGAAGCAACACACTAATTGATTCTGTAACGAACTCACGCTCTCGGAATTTTGACACTAAACTGCACGGTGATCCATAATTCCTGTCCCACAGCGTCTGTCGCTGGAGCTAACAGAGCATTTCTGTGATGCTTTCCTGCTCACTAAATGAATTTGTAACAAAAGTATTGTTCTACTTGAGATTTTCTCTTCTTCTATGAACCGTACGCTGATAAGCCAAAACATCGCAAGCACTTGCTTAGTAGCTTGTTTAACCATCTTTGGAATGAAATACTAAACTGATTTTGCGTATCAGGGATCCGACAGTTTGGTAGTAGGTTTGTGGAAGTGTGTGCCATTAGATGACTACACACAGGTCATGAGTAGTAGAACAAAGAGAGCACAAGCACACTTTGTTTGTGAGAGTAGCCTACATAAGCCGGCTGCTGTGGCCGAGCGGTTCTAGGCAGTTGAGTCAGGATCCGAACATCTGCTACGGTCGCAGGAACGAATCCTGCCTCGGGCATGGATGTGTGTGATGTCTTTAGGTTTGTTAGGTTTAAGTAGTTTCGAAGTCTAGGGGACTGATGACCTCATATGTTAAGTCCCATAGTGCTTAGAGCCATTTGAACCATTTTTGAGCCTACACCAGGGGCAAGTATGCACTCAGGGGCACTCTCTTTTGATTTAGAGGTTATGACACCCTGGGGATAATCCTTCCTTTTCATTGACAGATCCTTAACCTATTGTTCTTCCCCCCTCTCCTCCTCCAACCCCAACACTTCAAGAAACTTCAAACCTTCCTCCCCTCCTCCCCTCCTCCTCACTCATTCAGGTATACTTTCAGACCTGAGTTAATCGGAAAGTCAAACCTCACTCTATCAATTTGACTGACTTCTTCATTACATGGATCAATTAATTAACCCTCCCCCTCTGGTAAACCCCTCTACACTCCCCACCCCCGCCCGCATCTCGTGGTCGTGCGGTAGCGTTCTCGCTTCCCACGCCCGGGTTCCCGGGTTCGATTCCCGGCGGGGTCAGGGATTTTCTCCGCCTCGTGATGGCTGGGTGTTGTGTGCTGTCCTTAGGTTAGTCACGTTTAAGTAGCTCTAAGTTCTAGGGGACTGATGACCATAGATGTTAAGTCCCATAGTGCTCAGAGCCATTTGAACCATTTTTTTGAACTCCCCACCCCCTCCCCCGACCTGGAAACTGGCGGCTCTGTGGTGGAGAAGAAGGCTTTCATGTTAGGAAATTCAACTACAAAGCAGAGGTTATAGCGTTTATGTAGAAAAAAGTCAGTCTGCATACGTTGGATTTCTCTTGCTCATCATTCTCTCTACTTTGGTAAGATGCAGGTCTTGTAAGGAAGTAATTAAATCGATCATTTTTTCCCTCTGATCATGAAAGGAATACCGACATGAAACACCCATCACATGCAATTACACTCCTAAAAATCTTTCGAATGTGAAGCACACCCCATCTGCCATCCCCTGTTCAGTACACTGCACCCAATACCGGCTCATGCCACTGCACATGCAGCTCCCTCTGGGTTATGCAAAGTAATGCGCCACTCTCCTCTTCAGGAGAGACCGCTCGGGCCACACAAGTGACAGACTGGATGTCACACTAATCCCCAAACAAAAGCAACTGAGAAACTCCCACCGAAAAACATGTTCGTTCTCTATTTCTCCTTCTGTCACATGCCACTGCCAGACCGACACAAGCAATCGGTCAGTATCAGACTGGACTGCAAACGAAGCAGCATTTACTGGATAAACCCCTGTGGAGTACCGACGCATGTGAGGTGCCTTTCTTCCAAGACAAATTCCTGACTGAGAATGGATTCCATCAAGAGCTATAACCTACTGTCTGTGCTGGAGAGAAAGGATCTCATAAAAAGAAACTCAATTATATAGGATATACTGTTTTTCATAAAATTCAATTTGCAGGTACTGGAGTACACTTTTATTTGGTGGGAAAAAGCTCACATCCAGCAATTACATGTCCTAATTATGTAATTACAATGTAGCAGATTGTAGGCAACATCTTATTGGAAAATTTTCTATGATACATATTCTTTACTTAATCTGTTTGGGAGAGATGGCGTTCTCCCACTTAGGTAGACATCATGACTGCACCCGTCAGCCTTGCCTCCCATGACATAACTGTAATCACAAGGGAATGAAATGAAGTGCGATATAGTAGCAACTGATTGGGGTCTATCGTCAGGGCGCAGCCACGAAGGTCAGTATAGCCCAATCTCCTAATTACAGATCACATTACTAAACATCACTGACCATAGACCGGATATTTGCCTCCTTTGGTCTTGAGGCCCCCAAACAAAGCATCAAGTGGCAGAATTCTGGTGACTGGGAAATTCCAGAATCGCTTCCTGTCTCTGTCGTTCCCAAGAAGCCACTTCCTGCTTGTCTATGTAAACCGATTTCTCCAAAAATGGAGATGGGGTTTTTTTCGTCTCTCCTCAGAACGCTGTGTTCCTGTTGGCTAATGCTGGAGACAAAGGGAAAGCTGACGTAGTTTCGATATCAAAAATAGAGTGAAACAAGCCTTTCGCACTACCCTTTCAAATTAATTGTTTAACAATTAACACGAGTCAAATAGATCACGTAAAAGCTCACATTACAACGATCCTTCTTCATAATAAAACGTATTTTCAACGTTTGACTGATAAACTGTTCATGGAGTTAGTGGCAGCATGATGTGTAATTTCATATGTCTAACACCGCTGCTATGCGATTGTCTCTTTATATTTAAGAGGCAGTCTCTGTTACTAACGATAATTTTATATAGAACTGATGCGAGCATAGTATAATTTCTGAACCATGATCGGATATTAACAGTGGATGCTATACAACTCTGGAAAGCTATATTGTGCATGTATAACAAAGAATCGATATTTTAAGGAAGTAGTTTCTTTTATTTTACAGTTTGTCACCATAGTTTATCGTAGAGAAACCTGCAAGGAGAATGTATGTCATGCGCGGAAAATTTCTTACATTAGAATATTAACAGCGTTGCATTCCGCATGACTAATTGGTCAGAAACTGCAACGATCCTACATTATAGTGTGTTTTAAGTGCAGAACCATGTAGCCTTAGTAGTGCATGTGTTTATGTTCTCTCTTACCTGTGTATTACTGACCCCAGACACTAGAACAGTATTTTAAAATTGATAGCGCAGTTGATTTACGTAAAATGCTTCAAACACCATCTGCATGGAGCTCCATCATGCACAAAAACCACCCACTTCTTCTTCTTCTACTACTACTACTACTACTTCTTAACCAACTGCTATTACATCACAACACTTCCATATCTACTACTATACGCCGATAAGGTGTGCTAACCTCCTTGAAATCCATGCATCTGGTGAAATATTGTGCTCTTGGATGGGTGTGGGACAGTAGTTACTGGCTCTGTTTGCTCTGTTCCTTCACGAAACATGAAATGTAGCGGTCTACTTCTGGTCTTCTGCAGATTAAATTGGTGACAGTGTTGCAGGCAGCGTTGGTCAAAGACAATGTGAGGTAATATTTCAGTTTCCAACTTAATCCTAAGAATGCGAGAATGCTCTGTGACCCCCCATCTGCATAGGGAAATATCGTAAATTACGCACTATGATAGATGTGCTAGATATATGTAGATCACTGTCTGGGATTTTTTGGTGTACATGTTCGAGAATGAACACTGAATGGATATACTGCACAGTCATCTACATAATTTGCAATGATATTCGCAAAGTAGAGAAGTGGCGGTTTAGCTGTGAAACTGAAATTGGGAAACATGCTGTCGCATCATTTGTCGGTGTTGAAATTACTGTAAAATTGCTAAAATTGTTTACACTATCAACTGTAACGCTTATTATTACAGAACATCGGTGGTATCTTTACCATCCCATCTGTCCACTGATACACTATTGATTACCACAAAATGACTGACTGACATCGCTTGTTTGAGATGAAGAAAGAGTCTTGGTGAAGGGCCAACACCTACCGGGGATGGCTAACACCGGAACAGTGATCGCATACATGACTGCAATATGAGGAATCAATTTGAATTGAACACAGAGCATCAGCTATCTCGCCACTGTGAAAGATGAGTTTAAGAGTGTTACCGGCCGCTGTGGCCAAACGGTTTTAGGCGCTTCAGTCCGGAACCGCGCTGCTGCTATGGTCGCAGGTTCGAATCCTCCCTCAGGCATGGATGTGTGTGATGTCTTCACGTTAGTTAGGTTTAAGTAGTTCTAAGTTCTAGGGGACTGATGACCTCAGATGTTAAGTCCCACAGTGCTTAGAGCCATTTGAACCATTTTTAAGAGTGTTACATCAGAAAAAACAATGTGTCAAACAACAAAACAGGGACCCTCCATTACGACTGATAGTCTGTGGAATACGGTCCTCCTACAGTACAGGTGATAAAACATTACGCTTGTCGATGCAGGTGAAATCGATCACTGAGTGGATCAATACCAGCATATTTAATAGGATCGCCGCATATTCTTGACGCCAGCATGCAGACGGCATTTGTTTTTGATATATCGGAAGAAAGAGATGTGGTAAAAGTCTTATCGCGTTCTCTGTCGGATGTAGTTAGCAGAGCTTTTTACAGTTCGTAATTTTTCTCTGTTGGATGGTACAAAATAACGGAGACGGAATGTTTGGGTAATAAACGTGAATTGACTCTGATGGACGCAGATCTGCTTCCGACTGCAGTACCTGTATGATGTGGAATGTTCCTAATTTTCCCGATAAGAAAAACCATCGCAACTGTTAGTATTGTCTTTTATACTGCATCATGTTGCAGGAGAAAGCTTCGTTTTGGCACTGACCTTTCACGTCGAAAGCCATTGGCGAAGCTACGACAACATGTTCCCATTTCCACCAAGTGGTCAGAACATGGCCCTGAAGCATTAATTCAGCTTACCCAGTTTCTACACTGGCTGCAGATGGTGGCAGATACACTATGTGCTCAAAAATATCCGGACACCCATAAAACATACTTTTCTCTTATTAGGTGCATTCTGCTGTCACCTACTGCTAGGTATACATATCAATGACCTCAGTAGTCATTAGATATCGTGAGAGAGCAGAATGCGGCGCTCTGCGGAACTCATGGACTTAGAACGTGGTCAAGTTATTGGGTGTCACTTGTGTCATACATCTGCATGCGAGATTTCCACATTCCTGAACATCCCTAGGTCCACTGTTTCTGATGTGATAGTGAGGTGGAAACGTGGAGGGACTTGTACAGCTCAAAAGCAAACAGCCAGACCTCGTCTGTTGACTGACAGTTGAAGAGGGTCCTAATGTGTAATAGGCAGACATATATCCAGAAAAGCACACAGAAATTCAAAACTGTATCAGTATGCACTGCAAGTACTATGGTAGTTGGGTGGGAAGTGAGAAAACTTGGATTTCATGGTCGAGCTGCTGCTCATAAGCCACACATCATGCCGGTAAATGACAAACGACGACTCGCTTGGTGTAAGGAGCGTAAACATTGTGCCATTGATCAGTGGAAAAACGTTAATTAGAGTGACGAATTACAGTACACAATGTAGCGATCCGATGGCAGGGTGTGGGTATGGCGAATGCCTGGTGAACGTCATCTGCCAGTGTATGTAGTGCCTACAGGAAAATTCGGAGGCGGTGCTGTTATGGTGTGGTAGTGTTTTTCATGGAGGCTGCTTGCACCCCTTGTTGTTTTGCGTGGAACTATCACAGCACAGGTCTACATTGATTTTTTAAGCACCTTCTTGCATCCCGCTGTTGAAGAGCAATACAGGGATGGCGATTACATCTTTCAACACGATCGAGCACCTGTTCGTAATGCACTGCCGGTGGCGGAGGGGTTACAAAACAATAACATTCCAGTAATTGACTGGCCTGCACAGAGTCCTGCGACTTCATGCCAGGCCTCACTGACCGACTTGATACCTTTTCTCAGTGCAACACTCCGTGAAGAATGGACAGCCATTCTCCAAGAAACCTTCCAACAACTGATTGAACGTATGTCTGCGAAGTGGAAGCTGTCATCAGTGCTAAGGGTGCGTCAACACCATATTGAATTCCAGCATTACCGATGGAGGACGCCACGAACTTGCCAGTCATTTTCAGCCAGGTGTCTGGATACTATGTGATCACATAGTGTACATTACGTGTAACGACCGCGCTATTAAAAACACGATTACAACGACTATGTTACCGTCACCCTGCAGAAAAAGAGGTCCTGGTTCTACAGGCACAGACAAACTTTATTTCCGTTCATAAACATTTATTTCTATCTGTTATTACTTTTATGTTGTAATTTCATGTACTGATACGTTCCATTACCTTGGAGATTCGCTCCTCAATTTGGTCCTACGGAACTTGACGTATAAATAAATAAATAAACAAGAGTCGCTTAGAATGGTATGCTATCTGCTAGAAATACTGTATGCATTCTTTCCATTCAACAACGTACCTGCGTTGGATCCTATGGAGATGTCGTTTAATGATTACAGCCACTAGTGAATCATGTTTGTGGCACTGTCATCTCTCTAAACGAGTCACTTTTTTCGAACCTATCTGCTAGAGAAAAACCCCAACGTGGTTTTAGGTAGTCCCTACGCACCTTGTAACTGCTCCTCAGTCTCTCCCTACAGCTTCGCACATGTGGTCGTTCCAATTTAAGCCGTAACTGAGCAGAAGTCGGAGAGCGCTATGCACTACGTGATCAAAAGTATCCGGACACATGTCTGAAAATGACGTACAAGTTCGTGGTGCCCTCCATCGGTGTTGCTGGAATGCAATATGGTGTTGGTCCACCCTTAGCTTTGATGACAGCTTCCTCTCTCACAGACATACGTTCAGTCAGGTGCTGGAAGGTTTCTAGCGGAATGGCAACCCAGTCTTCACGCAGTGCTGCACTGAGAAGAGGTGCAGGACAATGGACATAATACGAAAAAGGTGTGTTTTTGGGGGTGTCTGGATACATTTGATCACATAGTGTATGTTGCTGGTGGTAGAATTCTTCTGCGGTCAGCTTCAAATGTCGGTTCTCAGTAATGTTCCTCGAAAATAACATCGTCTTCGCTGCGGGGATTCCCATTTGTACTACCTGGTGAGTGTAATCCGACTGCTAAAAAATAAAAATTACTCACCATGGAAAGTGACTCTCATGACCAATTTAATTAATTAGCCTAACAGTTTGATATCAGTGACATGCCGTCTGGCGGGTGTAGGTGATGGCTAAGGCACCACAAATATGGTTCTTCACTTGGTGTTTTTTTCTTTGCAGCGATATCTTTTAACGATACTCTAACGCCCTGCTAAACCCGCAGGACAGGACACACAGAATAAATTGTGGAAAGGGGCCAAAATAAGGGGCTGTCAGTTACACTCGAACATACAGCTTTATTATTTGATCAAACATTACAAGAGCCCAAAAACAATTTTTAAGCACACAGCTTTAATCTTTGGGACTTAATTGCCGGCTGAAAGCCACTTTAATTTAAAAACGGCTGAAGACCAATAACTTAAAACGCAAGCATAATCAGAACTTTAAAGCGCAAGCCTTGCCTTAAAACAGTTCTTTAGTTAGTATTAAGTAAAGTTAAATTCAGATCGGCTAAAGACCGAACTTAAAACTTCAAAACACACTTAAAAAAAATACCAAAGCCCTTACATGAAACAATTCTTTAATTTAGGCTGAAGGCCTTAAGAACAAAAGACTGAAACTCAAACCGGCTGAAAGCCAAAGACTTAAAAACTCAATAGGTTGAAGTAAATAAGTTAAATTCATTTTGGCTGAAGGCCGAAGACTTAAAAATTCAAAAAATATTTTAAAATGCCAAAGGGCTTACGTGAAACAGTACCTTAAACTACGCTGAAGGCCTTAAGAGTGAAATAACTTTAATTTAGAACACCAAGCCATACACGTACCAACAACAACAACAAATTAAAAAAAATAGGGCAGTACACACAAGGACGTCCATATGTTCGAGGGTCGGCCTGTAATTCAAACACAAACGCTCGCTTAGATGAGACAGGCAGTCGGGCCAATCAGTCACGATCCGACGACAACCCAACCGACCAACAGTCAGCGGACCCACCGACAAGATAACTTCCACTTCACCCGACCGGGGCACAAGGGGGAGTTCAACAGAGCAACGTAGAAGATATTGGCGCCCACAACCAATCATACACGGAGCTGTCAAACTACACACCATGCTGGGCAGCAACAACAGCCGCCCGAAGTGGCTGTGCGGTTCTAGGCGCTGCAGTCTGGAACCGCGAGACCGCTACGGTCGCAGGTTCGAATCCTGTCTTGGTCATGGATGTCTGTGATGTCCTTAGGTTAGTTAGGTTTATCTAGTTCTAAGTTCTAGGGGACTAATGACCTCAGAAGTCGAGTCCCATAGTGCTCAGGGCCATTTGAACCATTTTTGAGCAACAACACGATGAGGAAGCTACAATGCCTGAAATTTACGTCAACGCCCAGGCCAGGTAACCGGAACATTAACGGCCACAAGGCAGAAGATTCCGCTGGTGCACTTCAATTCAAATAACCAAATACAGTCAAACTCCACTGGAGGGTGGCTAGAATTTTCCAACTTGAAAACCACGTTGTTGCTCGAGGGAATATCCCAGCAAGCGACAATGAACTCCAAACGACACAATGCGAACAGTCTTGACTTGCTGGTAGGTTAACTTAAAACTCAACTTTCGTGTCCAGGGTCATGTGGAGATCCTGTCGCAACGAAAAACGCCTTTGTTTCAATGACTGCCACTCCAATTCATGCACCATGTCTGTGGTACTATCTACCCTATTTCGCTATAATACAAAACGAGCTGCTCTTCTTTGTACTTTGTAGATTTCATCCACCAGTCCTATCTGATGCGGATTCCACACCGCACAGCAATACTCCAGAACAGGTTGGACAAGAGTGGTGTAAGCAGTCTCTTTAGTAGACCTGTTGCACCTTCTAAGTGTTCCGCCAATGAATCGCAGTCTTTGGTTTGCTCTACCCACAAAATTATCTATGTGATTATCAAAAAAATGGCTCTAATCACTATGGGACTTAACATCTGAGGTCATCAGTCCCCTAGACTTAGAAGTATTTAAACCTAACTAACCTAAGGACATCACACACTTCCATGCCCGAGGCAGGATTCGAACCTGCGACCGTAGCAGCCGCGTGGTTCCGGACTGAAGCGCCTAGAACCGCACAGCCACTCCGGCCGTCTATGTGATTATCTATCTTATTAGAAACAAGGTGGGAAATGAACAGTGCAACTCAAGCGAAACCAACGCTTTGAAACAGAATGCAGCTGCCATCTAGTGATTCTGTTGTTAACTACAGACTGAACAAAGCCGCTAGATGGTGCATAGGTCAAACTTCCACAGTCGTCGAGCGTGGCGATGCGGAGAAATATGAAGCGAGGCGGAACTGCTACAGCAGCCCACCGGCTGGGCGGCACATTCACTCCCGACTTCTACAGAAGTTCACCGGAGCGCAAGTGTTAAGAAGCCGCAATTCAGAGCTCGTCCCCAGGTACATTGCATCTATAGACTATTCACCGTTAGTGTGGATGGGTGCAGTGGGAAAAACACATGGAACGAAGCTTGACGTTATTAACCATTACTTCGGGTTAGAGTGTTACGTAAGTGCATCAACATTTAAGACTACTTGGTTTTATGAAGAACGTTATTCTGATTGTAAATCAACATCACAGAAGATTTTGCAGCATTCAAAGTTTTGTATAGCTCAATTATTAAGTGTAAATAAACTTGTTAATCATCTTCCCGTAGATGTTCGATTGTATTTACTGACCTCCTGAACAACCGATAAAAGCACCCTCAGCATAAACAGATGTATCAAGTTGCGCATAAATAGGCAGAAAGTTCCATTATAGTATGATCATAGAACAATCACTGAAAGTAATCACAACCATAAAAGATCTAGTAGTACACGTACAGAACGATTTAAAGTGGATCGACCACATAAAACTAACCGTATGTTAGGCAGATACTAGACTGAGATTCTTTGGAAGAATCCTCAGGACGTATAGGCCACTCAAAAAGTAGGTAGCTTGCAAAGCTCTGGTTCAACCAATACTTGAACATTTGCTCTTCTCTCTGGTATCCGTATCATATACAATAATAAGCCAAAAAATTATGACTACTGCCCACAGCGACACTGAACGCCACCTGGTGGCGTCGCAGGCACGTGACGCGCTAACAAAAGTATGTAAGCGGAGCAGATACGTGCTGGGTTCACCCTAGCGAATATATGGTCTGCAAATGGGAAAATCCATTGGGATAAGCGACTTTGACGAAGAGCAGATTATTGTTACGCAGAGCCTGTGAACGAGTATCTCGACAATGGCGAAGCTGTTCGAATGTTGACGCGCTACTGTCATGACGATCTACAGAAAAAGATAGGACAGTGAAACTACCACTAGGCGCTAAATGGTTGGACGTCCACGACTCTTCACTGAACGTGTGGTTCGGAGGCTTGTCTGCCTTCTAAGGTAAGATAGCTAGTGAACTGTGGAATCTATACTGAAAGAGCACAATCTATTGCACGCACAGCTGTTTCGGAGCACACCATTCATCGTACATTGATGAACATAGACCACCCTACGTGTCCACTTTCTGACCCAACGACATCTTCAGTTACGATTGCACTGGGCTCAGGACCATCGGAATTCGATCATCCATCAGTGGGAACGTGTCAGCTCGTCGGGTTCATCAAATTTTTGTTACACAAGGTCGATGGTCATCTCCTCAAACGCCGGCATTAAGGTGACCAGCGGATCGGAACGTACAGCGATCCACGGACGCAGGCTTGTGAGAACAGTGTTCTGCTGTGGGAGACATTCTCCAACAGTTGCATGGCACCTGTGACAGTAATCAAAGACATGCTGACAGCAGCATCCATTCATGCTCGATGTCTTCTCGACAGCGATTTCGTCTTTTAGCAGTGTAATTGTTCTTGTACTTGATCCACGACCGTGTTGCAGTGGTTTGAGGAGCATTATAGTGATCTCACGTTTTTGTCTCGGCGGCCAAATTCGTCTGACGTAAATCCAGTGGAACCCATCTGGGTCGCTATTGAGCTCCATCACGGCGTGTGCAAATTGACAGCCCATTATTTACCCGCACTACCTGACAGTAGTCGGGCGAAGAGAGCACGAGTACAACTCATTAGTGAGAATTGCCTACATCAAGGGCAAGTATGCACTCAGGGGTAGCTACTGTTCTCTTGGTAGGCAGGCTCTGAACCCCTGGGAATAATCCGTCGTTTCGATTGACAGGTCATTAACCTAATGTTCACCATCCCCTCCTCTTCTCTCCTCCACCTTCCCAACCCCTCAGGAAACCAGTAAACCTTCCCCCTCCCCCTCAGTGATACAGGTACACTTTCAGGCCTGAATTGTATGAATAGCCCCCCATCACTCTATGAGTTTGATTGACTACTTTATTAAATTAAGTGATTAACCACTTCCCATTCTCGTAAACCACCCTACCCTACCCTACCCTACCCTCTCCCCCTCCGCTACCTGGAAATAAGCGGCTTTGTGGTGGTGACGAAGGATATTATGACAGGAAACTCAGTTGCAAAGCAGGGGGTATGCCGCTTATTTATAAAACTCAGTTTGCAAGACTTTGATTTCTCTTGCTCATCATTCTCTGCTGTTTGGGCAGATGCAGACCTCGTAAGGAAGTAATTAAATCGATCGCTTTTCTTCATTCTGATCGTGCAAGGAATACTGTCACACGTAAGTACACTGTTAAAAATCATTCGATCGTGAATCATGAAGCATCTGCCATCCCCTGTCTACTGGACTGCACCCAATGCCAGATTGCATCACACATGCAGCTTGCTCAGTCTTCTGCAAAGAGACGCGACACTCGCCTGTCCTAGAGTGACCACCTGGGCCCCGCAACTGAGAGACCAGATGCCACACTAATCCCTGAATAAAAGCACCCCAGAATATCCCATCAAAACAGGTGCTCTTTCTCTATTTCTCCTTCTGTAATGTGCCACTGCCGGGCCTGCACACGCAGTTAGTCAGTGTCAGACCGAATTGCAAACAAAGCAGCATTTACCGGGTAAACCCCTGTGGAGCACCGACGCCCGCGAAATGCCGTCCTTCCATGGCAATTTCCTGACTGTGAGTGGATTCCGCCATGGACTCTAAGCTGCCGTCTGAGCTGGAGAGAAAGGATCTCATAACAAGAAACTCAATTATATAGTATAGGATACACTGTGTTTTATAAAATGCAACTTGCATGGGCTAGATCTCGCTTTTAATTTGTGGGAAAAGTTCACATCCAGCAACTACATGTCCTAATTATGTAATTACACTCTGGCAAATTGAAGGTGTCATCTTACTGGAAAATTTTCGCGTGTGCGCTAACCTTGACATGCAGGGTTCGACTGAGCTAGTGCACAGTGCCACCAAAAGAGGACGTTCCGCCGGCCGTAGTGGCCGAGCGGTTAAAGGTGCTACAGTCTGGAACCGCACGACCGCTACGGTCGCAGGTTCGAGTCCTGCCTCGGGCATGGATGTGTGTGATGTCCTTAGGTTAGTTAGGTTTAAGTAGTTCTAAGTTCTAGGGGACTTATGACCACAGCAGTTGAGTCCCATAGCGCTCAGAGCCATTTGAACCATTTTTGAGGACGTTCCACCTCCATAACTCTGTCTCCCCCCCCCCCTCCCAGAAAAAAAAAATTGGTAGGAAAAAGACTCACTCGGTGCTGGAGAAGAAGGATCTCATGATACAAAATTCAAATCAAAGTCAATAATATATTAATACATATTCTTTATTTAATCAGTTTGCGAGAGATGGGGTTCTCCCACTTAAGTAGACGTCAAGAAAGCACCCGCCACCCTTGCCTCCCATGACATAATAACTGTAATCACAAGGGAATGGAATGAAGTGCGATATAGTAGTCACCGTTTGGGGTTTCCCACGTCTGTGTCTATCGTCAGTGAGCCGCCACGAAGGTCAAAACAGCCCAATGTCCTAATTACCGATCACATTACTAAAAATCACTGACCACGGACCGGATATCGACCTCCTTTGATCTCAAGGCCCCCAAACAAGTAATCAAGTGGCAGCATTCTGTTGACTGGTAAATTCCAGACTCACTTCCTCTCTCTGTCGTTCTCAAGAAGCCACACCCTGCTTGTCTGTGTGAACCGATTTCTCCAAACACGAAGATGGTGGAGGTTTTCATCTCTCTTCAGAACACTATCTTCCTATTGGCTAATGCTGAAGACAAAGGAAAAGCTGACGTTGTTTCGAAATCAGAAATAGAGTGAAACAAGCCTTTCGCACTACCCTTTCAAATTAATTGTTTAACCATTAACGGGACTTAAATAGATCGCTTAAAACACTCACCTCCACCTTACGATGATCCTTCTTCATAATAAAACATATTTTATACGTTTTAGTCTCACATGCAAACATTATGGCCGGCCGCGGTTGTCTAGTGGTTCTAGACGCGCAGTCCGGAACCGCGGGACTGCTACGGTCGCAGGTTCGAATCCTGCCTCGGGCATGGGTGTGTGTGATGTCCTTAGGTTAGTTAGCTTTAAGTAGTTCTAAGTTCTAGGGGACTGATGACCACAGAACGTAGAGCTAAGTATATCCGGGGTATTGTAAGCGCACTTCTCCATCACAACAACGTTTTCACGAAACATATCTGGTGAAAAAGAAAAAAAAAGTGCTGGCGATCACACAAACTCGCGATCACGAAGCGCGTACCGCCAACTGCGTGACAGCCCCGTCTACGCCGGCTGGGAGAGAGAGAGACACACCCGAACTAATGCGTGCACGCTATACAACTATCGGAAACAACAAACTGATCAATCGGGATTTGACGTAGCTATTCTGTTTTTAAAAGTACTGTAGAGTTTCTAAATTGATTATCTTCGCTACATTCATAACGGAGAGAGTAAGGTGTTGCTGCGTGATAGAATAGAAACAGCAAATACCATTGCAAGACAGAGTCCACAGCGATGTATTGAGAAGCAATAAACACGACACAGTTAAACAATGATCAAGTCCGTAGTCATAAGCTGTCAGGGCTAGATGTAGGAGAAAGCTGAAATTTCGCACATCCCGCCTGCTTCTATCTCGAGGGTCACATGCATTGCCCCCTCCCCATGTACACTGTCAGAGCAGACGTGAAGAGGTCAGTGAAAATTTCTGCCGCGGCCGTAGCCGCAGTCGTGGACGTGCGTGTATGCAACACTGCACCACCCCTGGCCACTGGAGCGCATCCGGCGATGATTGGAGTGGTAGAAATTCGGATTTTATCAGTACGTCCAGCGCAGACGTCCATCATTTTCAACCTTCTCTCACGTAACACACAATCCGCTTCTTCTGTCGCGCTCACCCAGCACATTGGTCTCTTCGCCAGCCCACGCTGCCGCGGGAAATATCAGACAGGTAGTTGCATTTTTTGCACACGTCAAAGGCCGAAATAATCCGTTACTTCCGGTTGCCGACCCCTCGTGACCAGCCTTGCAGGCAGCAACGGTGCTCTGCGAAACAAGCAGCTGCAGCTTGGACATATACAGTAGTTATAAACAATTCCACCTTCACATAGACCAGACAGTTTAAAAATCTGCTTTACCCAATCTGAGGCAACGATGTTGTTGACCATACACCTCGAATTTCTCACGCGAAATGTAGATTTCTCCTGTTTATACGAGTTATTTTAGAAGATAGAAGAAATCGGACGATACACGCTTTTTCACGTCGCTAAAGTATCGTAACTTGTGAAAACTCCGTACAGGACTACGGCATAGAGTATATTCCCTCTAAATATTCTTGCATCAAAGAGAAAAATCTTTCCTTATCTGTCACGTCATGCATCACAGGACTACAATATTAAACTCATTTTTGGCTCATGATGGAGCCTACCACTGTCACAGAACGCCCCCTCACTTTCGAACCCTCTCTTAAGCTAACCGGATGTCTTCCCACATACAAAGTGTCTTGAAATAACAGAAGAGAGTAACTGTAAATATAAGTTTTATACTATGCCCGTGAGCGGCAGCAGCGGCGCTTATCGATATAAGCCGTGGCGTATTATCTTTGCTGCTATTACTTCCAGGTTGTCGTGTGTTTGGAGTTAGTTCGGATTTGCCAGTGCGTTGGGAGGCGCTAGCAGTGCAGTTCGGACCTGGCAGTGTTTGACTTGGGACGCGGCAGAAGTTCAGTCGGGGCACGGGTACAGTGAGGTCCGGACAGCCATGACTCGCCCGACCGTTGCCGATACATACCACTTGGGTGCGAACTGCCTTGGTTGGTCGTCGGTCGGTCGTCTTGTCGGACGAAGTGTATGTTGGCCGGCGATTGCTTACGGGATGCCTGCGTGTGCCGACTCGTGATTCGTCCTTTTTATTGCGCAGTCACTGCCGTTAGTCTTGTCTAGTCCTTCGTGCAAGTGTTTGTGAAACTGTGTGTAGCTTGTGGTGTCGACTGCCCAGTTATTTTAGTGCTGTCTCCGTGCTGATGTGTGGAGTCGGTCGGTTGGCGTGGAGCAGTGAGGAATTCTCAGAGGGGCGTAGTTTGGCCGGGGCCCGCTGGCGGTCTCCACTCGGTGTCGGGGAGTGTGGCGCTGTTCCCATTGCTACGAGGGTCCGCCCTATTCTGGAGTACTGCTATGCGGTGTGGGATCCGCATCAGGTGGGACTGACGGATGACATTGAAAACGTACAAATAAGGGCAGCTCGTTTTGTATTATCGCGAAATAGGGGAGATAGTGTCACAGACATGATGCGTGAACTGGAGTGGCAATCATTAAAACGTTCGGCTTCACCATTCAGTTGAGCAAAATTGTTCAAATTCCGACGAAGAATACTGCGAATCATGGTCCGATAAAATTATATGTGGTAAACCCCATAAGGAAAAGACAGAAGCGAGTGCTTTGATAGCGCTAATGCTAGCAATCGAATGCACTGGCATAACAAAAAGATGTTTGCTGTGTTCATCGACGATAATCGCCAATATTTTGTTTCATAATAGACCAGGAAAATCAATACGGGTACGCTGTCAGTGACCGTCAGGTCGAGGTCAGTTGCAAAATTCCTTGAAAGGCGCTGCCTGTTTATCCGCGCATGCGCGGCATCGGGCAGTTATTCTTCTATTTGTTTATCCAGCCTCACCCATGTACCGCGCTCGCGCGCTAGCTGCTTAGTTCGAACAATTCCCCAATGTCCTCTGTGTAATAGTTTCAACTCAAGTTGCTGCCAAGATGTGGGCGTCAGCATTCGCGTTTTTTCACTAAGAGAACGTAATAAAATTACACCAGAGTAACGAGAATGGCTGTTGCGTTGTGCATGTTGTTTGCGAACTACTGCAGGTGAGACTAATTTAGGATTATGAGACCAACTCATCCGAATGTAGTGCTTTAGCAATCGTAATAATTGATCTTGTTCAGTGGCCTGTGTAATCCGCAGAGAATCAATGGGGAACCCTTGCAGTGCTTGCAAATCAGAATGATCAGTGTGAAAACAAGAAACTTCACATGTATCGAAATCTCGATTATTTTCCGTAGGTAAACGTGACTGTCTTCGGTTGCAAGCTGCCTCGCAGAACGATAAAGAATTTCATATTGATAATTGGGAGTAAGTAGTGACCAACAATGAGTTACTTTCGTCACATGAAAGAGAGTAGTCAGCAGCTTACGACCAGTGACATATACTGATGAAGTTTTATGACACTGTAAATTACGGCTAAAACTTCCTTATCCAGCTGTTTGTAGTTGACTTGGGATTTGTTCAAAGTCTTAGAAGTGAGTGATGTAGGGCTCTCTGTGTTGCTAACCTTGTGAGATGAAACTTACCCCAATCCATATGATGATACATCAAACGCAAGCCCTTACTGATTTTGCGAATCGAAAGGTGTAAGATATGGACGACTACGTAATGCATCTTTCAGTGTCTGAAACTACTGGTCGCATTCTCCAGTCCATTAAATCGGAAAATTTTTAATTCGGAGGCGATGCAAAGTTGCGGTTTTTTGCGCTGCGTCCGGAATGAATTTGTTGTAGTATGTTAGTTTGCCAAGCACAGCTTGGAGTTCTAATAAATTTATTTGATAAGGTAATCTCCGTATGGCTTCTAAATGCTTAGTCCAGGTACGATAGCCGAGGACGACAACGACATTGCCAAATATTCGATTTCAGTATTGAAAAATGAACATACAAGTATCTGTAAATTATACTTGAATCCTGCGTCAGATACATCTACGTGATTACTTTGCTATTCACAATAAAGTGCCTGGTAGAGGATACAGTGCACCACCTTCAAGCAGTCTCTCTACCGTTCCACTCTCGAACGGCGCGCGGGAGAAACGAGCACTTAATTTTTTCTGTGCGAACCTTGATTTCTCTTATTTTATCGTGATGATCATTTCTCCCTATGTAGGTGGGTGTCAACAGAATGTTTTCCCAAGCGGAGGAGAAAACTGGTGACTGAAATTTCATGTAGAGATCCTGTCGCAACGAAAAACGCCTTTCTTTCAATGACTGCCACTCCACTTCACGCACCATGTCTGTGGTACTATCTACCCTATTTCGCTATAATACAAAACGAGCTGCTCTTCTTTGTACTTTTCGGATTTCATCCACCAGTCCTATCTGATGCGGATTCCACACCGCACAGCAATACTCCAGAACAGGTTGGACAAGAGTGGTGTAAGCAGTCTCTTTAGTAGACGTGTTGCACCTTCTAAGTGTTCTGCCAATGAATCGCTGTCTTTGGTTTGCTCAACCCACAACATTATCTATATGATCGTTCCAATTTAGGTTATTTGTAATTTTAATTCCTAGGTATTTAGTTGAAATTACAGCCTTCATATTTGTGTGGCTTATCGCGTAATCGAAACTTAATGGATTTATTTTAGTACTCGTGTGAATAACTTCACACTTTTCTTTATTCAGGGTCAATTGCCTTTTTCCGCACGATAAAAATATCTTATATAAATCATTCTTCGATTCGTTTTGGACATCTGATGACTTTACAAGACGATAAATGACAGAATGATCTGCAAGCAATCTAAGACGACTACTCAGATTGTCTCCTATGTCGTTAATATAAATCAGGAACAATGGAGGGCCTATAACACTTCCTTGGGGAACACCGGGTATACATCTGCTTTGATCGATGACTTTCCGTCTATGACTACGAACTGTGACCTTTATGACAGGAAATCACAAATCCAGTCGTGCAACTGAGGCTACGTTCCATAGGCACGCAGTTTGATTAGAAGACGCTTGTGAGGAACGGTGTCGAAAGCTTTCTGGAAACCTAAAAATATGAAATCAATTTGACATCCCCTGTCGATGACACTCATTATTTCGTGAGCATAAAGAGCTACTGTGTTTCGCAAGAACGATATTTTCTGAATTCGTGCTGACTATGTGTCAATAAATCTTTTTCTTCGAGGTACTTCATAATGTTCGAATATAGTATATGTTCCAAAACCCTACTGCAAATCGACGTTAGTGATATGGGCCTGTAATTCAGCGGATTACTCCTACTTCCTTTATTGGATATTGCTGTGACCTGAGCAATTTTCCAGTCTTTAGGTACGGATCTTTCTGTGAGCGAGCGATGGCATATAATTGCTAAATATGGAGTTATTGTATCAGCGTACTCTGAGAGGAACCTGACGTGTATACAATCAGGACCGGAGGCCTTGGCTTTATTGAGTGATTTAAGCTGCTTCGTTACACCGAGGATATCTACTTCTCTGTTTCTGATCTTGGCAGTTGTTCTTGATTGAAATTCAGGAATATTTACTTCGTCTTCTTCTGTGAGGCAGTTTCAGAAAACCGTGTTTAATAACTCTGCTTTAGTGGCACTGTCATCAGTGACTTCATCGTTGTTATCGTTCAGTGAAGGTATTGATTGAGTCTTGCCACTGGTGTGCTTTATGTTTCACCAGGATCTCTTTGTGTTTTCTGCTAGATTTCGAGGCAGAATTTCGTTGTGGAAACTATTAAAAGCATCTCACATTGAAGTAAGCGCTATATTTCGAACTTCTGGAAAACTTTACCAGTCTTAGGGATTTTGCGATCTTTTAAATTTGGCATGCTTTGTTCGCTGCGATCTGATGCGTTTTGTGTACCATGGGGGATCAATACCATCACTCATTAATTTATGTGGTATATATATCTCAATTGCTGCCGATACTATCTCTTTAAAATCATTCCATAACTTTTCTACGCTTACATGATCAGATCGGAAGAAGTGAAGACTGTCTCTTAAAAACGAGTTAAGAGCATTTTTATCAGCTTTCTTAAATAGATATACTTCGCGTTTCTTTTTGATGGTTGTAGGTGTTACGGTATTCAGCCTAGCAGCAACTGGCTTGTGGTCGCTAATCTCTCTATTCATCACGATACTCACTATTTGTCCAAGATTATTTGTTGCTAAGAGGTCAAGTACGCTTTCGCCAACATTTACGCTTCGAGTGGGCTCATGAACTAATTGTTCAAAATAATTTTCTGAAAAAGCATTCAGTACAATTTCGGATGACATTTTATGCCTGCCGCCGGCCTTAAATGTATAATTATTCCAGCATATCTAGGGTAGATTGAAGTCACCATCGACTATAATTGTATGAGTGGGGTACCTATTTGAAATGAGAGTCAAGTTTTCTTTGAACTGTTCGGCAACTATATCTTCTGAGTCGGGGGCGGGGGGGGGGGGGGGGTCGTTAAAACGATCCAGTTAATACTTTAGTCTCTCTCCATACTATTTCGCAGGAACTATCTACTTCAATTTCACTACAAGGTAAACTACTTACAGTAAGAAACACTCCACCACCAACTGTATTTAATATATTCTTTCTGAACACTACTAGGTCGTATGAAAAAATTTCGGCTGAACTTGAAAAAGAGAATAAAAATTTTTGAGATTCTGTTCTGGGAAATAATGATGTCATATTAATCATTTGAACGGGACGGAACATCCGACGTCACTCACTCACTGAAGAAAGCATTGAAGTAACGCGGGGGCAGAGGCGCTTTCGAAGGGGAAAGCGCTGGTATTGATACAAGACGAGGTGAGTATTAACCACTATAATTTTTTTGTTTCCTCATCCAGGGAATGTTGAAGATAACGATTGGCTAAATTATTCTCTAAAAATAATCGTTCATCTGCCATGCGATCCATAAGCTCATCAATATGGGGAAGCAGGAAGCAATCAATCACTGTTTGAGCGTTAACTGTACTTCAAAGTCGACACAAAGTCTGATTTTCCCTCTAGCTTCTCTTGTAATCACAAGGAGAGATGCCATCTCACTCATAGAAACTGTTTTAAAACTCCGATTTGACCAAATCTATGCAGTTCAGAAATGAATATTGTGGGGCATCGGATGAGCACGGTATAAGATAGGTTTGGATTTATTCTTGAGCGTAAAATGGGCATGAAAATTTTTCGCACGTTCCACTGTGCCGTCGAAACGACGTCCATATTTTTCACACAGTTGATGATGTCGGCATGGGATGGTTGCGTATCAGAACCATGAACACATTGTTCGTAATATCTAAACCAATCAAATCAAAAGCGTCCGTGCCAAATTTTTGGGACTAGAACGTGAACGAACAACCAAAAATGGCACTGATGTAGTCTTACTAATGTATTATACTATTACTTTTGTGTTAGCAGAAGAGCCAACACCGTGTTACGAGTGGAGGCCGAAATGCACGCGTTTTAGCTCACGCAGGCTGGCGTGACGAGGGAAGAACTATACTGACGTGAGGTCTGGAACATGACAAGGAATGAGAATTCAGAAAGCGGACGTAATTAGTTTGATACTTAACTTTAATCCATTAATGATGAACGTCGCCCTTGACAGTACATTATTCACAATATTATCTGTTCAGAATACATTCTTGAAATAATTATAGTAACTGAATATGGCGCCTTGCTAGGTCGTAGCAAATGACGTAGCTGAAGGCTATGCTAACTGTCGTCTCTGTAAATGAGAGCGTATGTAGACAGTGAACCATCGCTAGCAAAGTCGGGTGTACAACTGGGGCGAGTGCTAGGGAGTCTCTCTAGACTAGACCAGCCGTGTGGCGGCGCTCGGTCTGCAATCACTGATAATGGCGACACGCGGGTCCAATGTATACTAACGGACCGCGGCCGATTTAAAGGCTTCTACCTAACAAGTGTGGTGTCTGGCGGTGACACCACAATTACTGTTGTAGGCTATGAAGTGCAGACGTGATCTTTGTAGTTCAGGGTATTTCGTTTGCTCATAAGTGTTTTGATTAATCAGTGTGATGGGCGCATGAGTCTCTATTTGAAATGGAACAAATTGATTGCGGATCTTCAGAGAAATGAACAGTTTTTCGATTTGTCCTCTGAACGTGACTACCTGTGGTGACTTATGGAAAACTGTCGTTATCCCAATTGTGATTGAGGAATCATTTATCTCTACAGTTTCCAGAGGAGAGCAAGTTAGAAAGAGTCAAGTTTTCCACTTTGCGTTTCTCTGTGGAATTACACGGATGAACCACAACATTACAACCACTGCCCACCGTGAGGTTCATTGCCTCCTGGTAATGTTCTGGACATGTGACGCAGTAAGGAAAGAATGTAAATGGGAGAGAGACGAATCGACAATCATTATAACTAAGATTAGTGCCTCAAACGCCGTATACTGCTTTTCTACAAAGGCCTCTCACGTTACTTAACGCCTATCTATCTTTTCCATTCCCGCTTAAGCCATCCCGTTGCGAGTGAACCTTTTTTTTTTTTTTTTGCTCTATGGGAATTAACATCTGTGGTCATCAGTCCCCTAGAACTTAGAACTACTTAAACCTAACTAACCTAAGGACGTCACACACATCCATGCCCGAGGCAGGACTCGAACCTGCGACCTTAGCGGTCGCTCGGTTCCAGACTGTAGCGCCTAGAACCGCACGGCCACTCCGGCCGGCGAAGGAACTTACTTCTCTCCAGCTTTTTTATCTCATACAATTCTACATTCCCTAAGAATGAAATAGTTAAATATGTTACAATTCATTACATACATAACATAAAATAACATAGCTATAAAAGACATCCACGAAACTATTTCTGATAACATAAAGCCACAGAATTAGAAAAAAATATTTACATGCATCTGAAGTCAAAGAATACAGATTTTACAGTATCGATAATCGACATATTTGTTAAATCTGTCTTAACCGAAGCAGGAACCGGAGATGGGCTCTGAATCCAGGCTGGAAGCGTTATTGGTGCCGTCACGAGCCATATTTTGCTGTCGTGTGCACACAGAGCTCTCAAACGCTGCCGGCGGAGCCTCCTGCACATCTTGCACGTGACCCCCAGCAAGCAGACAAAGTGGACACTGGTCTTCCCTGCTGACCTCCCGCTATTTCCCTATTACCCACCTAACGCTGAAGCTCCTAACGACAAGCAGTCCCAGCCTCTGCACTTGCGCGGAGCTTCCAGGAAGGTCGGCCCCAGTCCCAAGAGACATCTACATCTACATTTATACTCCGCCAGCCACCCAACGGTGTGTGGCGGAGGGCACTTTACGTGCCACTGTCATTACCTCCTTTCCTGTTCCAATCGCGTATGGTTCGCGGCAAGAACGACTGCCGGAAAGCCTCCGTGCGCGCTCGGATCTTTCTAATTTTACATTCGTGATCTCCTCGGGAGGTATAAGAAGGGGGAAGCAATATATTCGATACCCCATCCAGAAACGCACCCTCTCGAAACGTGGACAGCAAGCTACACTGCGATGCAGAGCGCCTGTCTTGCAGAGTCTGCCACTTGAGTTTGCTAAACATCTCCGTAACGCTATCACGCTTACCAAATAACCCTGTGACGAAACGTGCCGCTCTTCTTTGGATGTTCTCTATCTCCACGAAGCATCCTGTGCGGGCTCAGATGTGATTTCAGAAGTGCGTAATACATACATGTGAGACGTAAAAGGAAAGCCGTGCGACCTGTATGTATTCTCGCCTTGCCCTCACAGATTCGCGACCCTGCCACTGTTCGCCATTCACCGTCAGGTGAATGTTGACTGGCCAGGACGAGCGAAACGAAAGGCGACGCTATAGACACAATGTGATCCGTGGCGTTAGTCTCAGATGCATCAACGTTACCGCATCGCTGGACAACCTGAAGACTGTCGACTGTTGTCAACACAGCTTCCAACTGTTTCCCTTGCATCTGTATACAAAAGACACAGTCCCTGTCCATCCTGAACCAAATGTTCGTCTGTTTCACAACGAATATAACATTAAACCAAGCTGTCGCTGGATGCAACCTAAGTACAGCTGCTAAGTTACCGGTACTTCTAATTTTTACTACATTACAGAGTCAACCAATATACTGCAAATGCACTACAGTTCACATAGAAACTTAGAACAAGCTAGTTTACACTAGTCAACACAAAATATACTCGGATGTAATTCATTTTTTCGTAGCTGCATGTGAAAAGAAAAATTAAACTAAATCCTGCGTATAAACAGAAACTGTTGTCATTATCCGGCAAGACGAAGTGGTTACCCAGTCAGAGTGACAGCATTGTCGTATTTACACCTGAGGAGCAGGGAGGTAAATTAGTAATACCATACGCTCTGTTACTCTTACAAGTGAGGTGTTACCAGATGCTTCTGCTTGTATGCATCACTGAATGAAGTTCCCAGAGGTACAGCATATCTCATCTTGGCTGATGACAGTGCTTCTGTGGCAATGTCTATGAAACTTTCTTCTCGGTCATGTATTTGTTAGAATCTATGCATACTGAGTGTGATAAATTTTCAGTTTCCTTGTCTGTCAAAATATCTTTTCTCCAGTAGTCATCAAATATTTTTTTGGCTTGGTACATGATATTTCTAATTTTCTACTGTTACATCACTGAACCTTACGACACAGCAATAAAATTAAAAGGAGTTCTTGGTTTAGTGAGTTTGGTTAGTAATGCAAAGGTCCCGGTTTCGATTCCCGGTCGCTTTCTTTCTCACTTTCTTCGCTGGCGGAAAGGTCTGGAAGGAGACTCCCCAGCCTTGTGATGCCAGCTGAAAAACTGCTTGAATATAGAAGCAACGAAATTGACGACCAAGTTACCGAAGAGGGGTTTTATGAAGAAAGGCACCAGGATAGGTGGCACAAAACTTTTATCTATTAGAAGCAAGAGCATCAGCCGTTATTTTTTCGCGCAGAGAGCGAGATGCTTGACGTACTACGACTATGGATCTTATTCTTAGCAAGATTCCAGACCAATTCTATGGAATGTAGGTCTATCTGGAATGGGCAGATGTAATATGAGAAATATTTTCTTACAAAATAAAGAAGAAAGGTTTTGTGTGCATTCACGACACTGAAACATTGACAGGCACTGTTGTTTGATAATGCTCTTCGCTCACTGTCACTTAGCAACATTTACTCACAATTTAGTGCGTATGCATCCACCGTTTGGCTAAGAAAACTACCAGTGGCTTTAATTCCGATGCTCCATTGTTTGTGAAAAGTGTAATGCAGTATATTATTTTTGCAAATGCGTTTTTCCGTCCACACACAATGACTCGTTCAGTCTTAAACCTTTTCAAATCAAATCCTATACATGAAACATTTTCTCTCAGAGTTTCTTTGATAGCTTGTAATTCAATTTCTGCACGACAAAATCTATGAAGTTTTTACAAACATGGTATTTCCTTATTTCGTTCATAATATTGCGTACACTGCTGTCTAATAACAGATTTATCTGCATCTTCAGTGAAATATTTACTTTGTGCCTTTTATTTATTCTCCTTTGGGGGACATATTTGAATCCTGATCTATTCGGCAACATCTCCATTATTCTGTAATTTGCACGCCATTTACTTCTGCAACTAACATTTTCTTGCACCTTCCGCTGCCTTCTCCATTGGCACTACCACACATTTCTCGTTACCATTGTCAGTAGAACTAAAGACGTAAACAACTAGTTGTTGCACCTTCCTGCATAGGTATTTTCCACATTAATTTTCACGTTCACACTAAGAGATAACAAAGCACGCTACTTTGAATAAAAACGTGACTGAACCACGTCACGTGACCAAGACAGTTCACGCAACGGTCGAGTAACCATTTGGCTTTGCCGAGTAATCTTCTGGCTCTTCCGTTTACAGCAAAACTGATTACATAATCACTGTATTCACCGCTCATGAGATACAAACTGAATCAGGTGACAGGACACAAATGCGCTAAAGCTTACGCTAAAATTTAGAATAACTTAGTGTATACTATTCAACACAGTAAAATAATTCGCTGAAGGGCGAAAGAAACTGGTACACCTACCTAATATCGTGTAAAGCCCTTGCGAGCACGCAGAACTGCCGCAACACGACGTGGCGTTGACTCGACTAATGCCTGAAGTAGTGCTCGAGGGAACTGACAGCATGAATCCTCCAGAACTGTCCTTAAATCTGTAAGAGTACGAGCGGCGGAGGTTTATTCTGAACAACAAGTTGCAAGGTATCCCAGATAAGCTCAATATCCCAGATATGCTCGATAATGTTCATGTCTGGGGAGTTTTGTGGCCAGCAGAAGAGCGTTCCTGGAGCCACTTTGTAGCAATCCTGGACATGTGGGGTGTCGTATTCCCCTGCAACAATTGCCCAAGTCCGTCGGAATGCACAATGGACATGAAAGGATGCAGGTGATCAGACAGGATGCTTAAGTACGTGTCGCCCGTCAGAGTTCCAATGGCTCTAAGCATTATGGGACTTAACATCGGAGGTCATCATCAGTCCCCTAGACTTAGAACTATTTAAACCTAACCAACCTAAGGACAGCAACCATATCCATGCCGAAGGCAGGATTCGAACCTGCGATCGTAGCAGCAGCGCGGTTCCGGAATGAAGCGCCTAGAATAGCTCGACCACAACGGCCGGCCCCGTCAGAGTCGTATCTAGACGTATCGGGGGTTCCATATCACTACAACTTCACACGCCCCACACCATTACAGAGCCTCCAGCAGCTTGAGCAGTCTCCTGCTGACATGCAGGGTCCATGGGTTCATGAGGCTGTCTCCATACCTGTACACGTCCATCCGCTCGATACAATTTGAAACTAGACTCGTCCGACCAGGTAACATGTTTCCAGTCATCAACAGTCTAATGTCTGTGTTGACGAGCCCAGGCGAGGCTCAAAGCTTTATGTCGGGTAGTCATCAAGGGTACACGAGTGGGCATCCGGCTCATATCAGTAAAGTTTCGTTGAATGCTTCGCACGCTGATACTTGTTGATGGATCACCACTGAAATCAGCAGCAATTTGCTGAAGGGTTGCACTTCCGTTACGTTAAACGATTCTCTTCAGTCGCCGTTGGTACCGTTCATGCAGCATGTTTTTCCGGCCGTAGCGTTGTCGGAGATTTGATGTTTTATCGGATTCCTGATACTCACGGTACACTCGTGGAATAGGCGTGTGGGAAAATCCCCACTTGATCGCAACCTCGGAGAAATGGCTCTGAGCACTATGGGACTCAACATCTTAGGTCATAAGTCCCCTAGAACTTAGAACTACTTAAACCTAACTAACCTAAGGACATCACACACACTCATGCCCGAGGCAGGATTCGAACCTGCGACCGTAGCAGTCCCGCGGTTCCGGACTGCAGCGCCAGAACCGCTAGACCACCGCGGCCGGCGCTACCTCGGAGAAAATGTGTCCCATCGCTCGTGTGACGACTACAACGCCACATTCAAACTGATTTAAATCTTGCTAACCTGCCATTGTAGCAACACTAACCGATCTAACAACTGCGTCAGACACTACGCGTTGCCGACCGCAGCGCCGTATTCTGCCACTCAGATCTCTCTGTATTTGCATACCCATGCCTATACTAGTTTCTTTGGCACTTCAGTGTAGACAGATATCACATTTTGGCAGAACAAAAACTCAACTAAATTCTGTGTACAAACAGAGACTCGTGCTACTCCTGGTGCTTTGCTCTACTCTCCGGTTGCAGCTCCACTTCCGTCGTACATGTCACGGATACTTATGAAACGGCAATCTGCGCCACTCAGTGTGCTGGAGACTTAAGTTCCAATAACCTGATTCATGTATGTTCAAAATACAAGTAACAAATCTCTTAAGGAACAGTATTACTGTAATGTAGTCAAAAAAAAAAGAATCCAGACAAAATTTCAAATATTAACATTTTATTAGCTTAATTTCGAATAAAGTATGTCTGTAAACTTACAGAATTTTTTTTGAAGTTAGGGCTGCCAGTGAACGAAGCTCAGCTGATGCATTACAGATCACTTAACAATATACGAGATGCATGCCTCTCAGCAGTTCCATGTTGCCTCACTCAGTGACGCACCTACTGTGTCTGCGGAATAAACAATAACAGTGACGTCAACGGGCACCAACCAAGATGCATCTTTGGACGATAGCAATAACTAAAAATGGACTAGTAATTTTACCCATAACTGTTTCTCAGTTTCCTAAACCTGCTACTTTATGACAATGAAATGTGTCGGAGTAACAATTAGTATAGTAATGTACGCTGTCTAACGTCTAGTTAACACACAATCGCTTTCCACCTAAGATCCCTTTTACACATGCGTATTTCTTGTCTTAGTCAACTACCGTGGCAGATGAGTCTACTGCAGCGCTCCTTGCGTATTATTCCTGTACTGAGACTCCCTTGTCACGAGTGATCGTATTTGTTTTGACATCTAAATTTCGTGTGTACTGAATACTTTCTGCTGTGAAAATGAAGTTTGGAGGTACCTGCTTTTTATAAAATGTTGTAATATGGTACCATCATTGAGGAACTATCAAAGACAGTAGAGTTTGTTAATAACCAAAGCCAAATGTACAATAAATTTTCGTGACAAATATGTATGAGAAGTCCTCCACACTGCTGAAAACTAGAAGAATACAAAAAGTGTAGTCCGAATGTCATTAAACATCGTCATTTATTTGCTCGAGAAAATAAATACATACAAACGCATCAAACAAGAGTACTGTGCTGTGTGCTCCTGCGATTTGATTGTTCCGGTGTAGTGTGTTCGATCTCTTTCGATTCGCTTTGCGGTGCGCGGGTTGATGCGTCCTCTGGGATTCCGTGCGGGAAGCCGAAAAGGAGTCTCGGGCAGAGAGAGACGAGCGGGCCTGGGCGGAGCGACGCCGGAAGATCGCGGAAGTCGTGTCGGCAAGTGGTGTGAGTGTGGCAGTTGCATTGGAATGGGCCGAGCAGCGGAACTGGAGGTGCTGCAGTGACACGCTGTCTTTCGTTCTGTTTACGAGTTCAACCTTCCTCACGCTGTGGCTACGGGCTGGTGTTATTCTGGCCATTACCTTATTAGGGGCATTTGGTTAATATTGTTAAAGGTGAGCTGTTAGTTTGGTGCATCTTCATCTGGTGGAGCTACAGCGAGACTCCTTTCTGTCGTATTCTGGCTTGCGCTGCTGAGCAGTGAGTGTTCCCACGTCGTGTGTCGAAAAACTGACTTGTGTCCTGGTTGAGTTACGTATGAACTGGAGTGACTATGTGGGCGTGTTTGCTTAAATTGTTGATGAAGTGTTTCACAATACCCTTACTTGAGTGTCTTTAAATTGCATTTCAGTTTGTTACTGATCTTATGTCAGTTAAGGGACGCCTAAATTGTCACGCTAGTCAAGTAAAGTTTAAGTCTACTGTGACACCACTGTTTACCTGTTGGATTAAAATTAATTCAGTCTTAACCACAGCTAGGAATAATTCAAGGCTAATTGTAAGTTCCGTGTGTGTGTGTGTGTGTATGTGTGTGTGTGTGTGTGTGTGTGTGTGTGTGTGTGTGTGTTTTGTCCTTTCCTCTTACTCACTACTGTTGAGTGTTAAACTGTTTTGGAAAGCCGGCCGGAGTGGCTGAGCGGTTCTAGGCGCTACAATCAGGAACCGCGCGACCGCTGCGGTCGCAGGTTCGAATCCTGCCTCGGGCATGGATGTGTGTGATGTCCTTAGGTTAGTTAGGTTTAAGTAGTTCTAAGTTCTAGGGGACTCATGACAACAGAAGTTAAGTCCCATAGTGCTCAGAGCCATTTGAACCATTTTTTTGTCTTGGAAACCCCTTTGACGTCATTTCACGGTGTGGTTTTAGAAAGAGTTCTGTGGGTACTGTTGTTAACGGCTCCTGTTGCAACGGGGTTTCTGGCCCACGCATCTATCGCACGCCAGGGGTTTAGTGCCAACCACCAACATTGCGGTAACTTGTTGCCAATCCTTTTCGAATCAGCGTCTGGTCTACGACTATTGATGGATTTCTGTGGTAAAATTCAAATGGAGGCACTGTCTTGTTAACTTGTCTGAACTGAATGTGCATGCCTTGTAAAACAGTTCATTACTGATTCTGAGTAGTTTAAGCAGTGGTAGGGCACTCGCTATTCTGGACCAGACTGTACTTGGCATTAATTGCATTGTGTTGGTAAATAGGTGTGCTACGTAAGATTATAACGCAAGCACCATTGTGGGTAATATTTACCATTTAACTATATGAATTGGTTCTGTGAATCATTGTGGCACACAAGGTCACGGGAGACAGTGCTGTAGTGGGTATATATTGCTATACGTCTGTGATATTATTTCCTGTAAGCCATTGTGCCCATTAGGTTATATAAGGCTTAAATACAGTGACCAGTTTGGTAATTTTCTGTGATTCGTAATAACATTTTACAAGCATTAAAATATTAGGAAAGGTTTGAATCTCTTATTTGCAGATTGTTTGATGTTAGATAACTTGTTGATGATTCATGTTAAATCAGCTGATGTACATTTAAATTGAACAAGCTATATGTCAGTATTTAGTTACCAGTACCTTGCATGAATTTTCTTGCGTAATAAATTAAATTTTATATTCTATCCTCAATTTGTTGCTTAGCCTTCCACTCCATCAGCCCCTATATCCTGCTGTCAACCATATCAATTACCAAGACAGTACAGAGTTCCTATTTTTACTTCATGTTTTGTTTCTTCGTTCAGCTAAGATATGGACCTATTTTTCTCCTTCAGTGGAGGCACACTTTTTTCTGCTGAAACCATTTTTACTAAACACTGTTGTCTGCTTGCTTTCTAATCTATGCATAGTGTGGGCTTTTTTGTCAATGTATTCTAAAATCTAAATATGTTCCAGCTTCCAAATATTTTGTCTCTATTGTGGAAAAATACTCAGAGAGAAATATTAAGACGTCATGCAACCATCACAACGTGTCACGAAAACGAAGTGAACAACATGATAATGATTAAGAAGACACAAAATCCATATTAGAACACTAGTTAACGTGGGGACAGTTGATTAACTTCTGATGTTAACAGAAGACACCGCTGTTTCTTATTTCTGCGCATGCTCAGTTTTCAGCAGATTAAGGGTCTTAGAAATGTACACTCGGCTGAATATATTGACCATTGATGTCACCGATTCGCATGTGCGTTGGCTGGTTGCTGATTTACAGGCAAACATGCGATTCGCATACTCTACGAGAGAATCGCTCGTGTAGACGGCTTAAAAGAAGTGATTTCTGCATCACAAGTGAACATTAGCGCTTATTACGAGGGCCACCTTGTTTCATTGGTTTTTGCATGCTGCTACCTTATAAGTTACGTAAAAGAGCTTCATGTCAAGAGTTACGAAGTTCTACGTAATTTTAGGATGTAAACCACTGTTCAGTATATGAAAAAGTTTTGTTTATCATATTTTGCGGTAACGTGTCTTCTGAACGTTTTCCAGTATATCAAATGTTGTCGCTTTATAGCCAGTTTACCCCTGACCAAAACATTTCAAGTCACCCACCAACTTTAGGGGAACCTAGTTCCGATAAAAATCTATTTAGACATTATCTCTGCCTATATGTTTCTTATTTATTTGTCCAAAGAAATCTGCTTCTGGTGAGTTACCACACAATAACAAAACCCCATATATAATTCACCTAGAGTAATACCGGAGTGACCCTCAGGGAGGGCTCAGCACTTAGTTGCTGGATACGGGCTTGGCGACCCCGGGGTCCCTGAGCTGGGCCGGCCGGTGTGGCCGTGCGGTTCTAGGCGCTTCAGTCTGGAACCGCGTGACCGCTACGGTCGCAGGTTCGAATCCTGCCTCGGGCGTGGATGTGTGTGATGTCCTTAGGTTAGTTAGGTTTAAGTAGTTCTAAGTTCTAGGGGACTGATGACCACAGATGTTAAGTCCCATAGTGCTCAGAGCCATTTGAACAATTTTTTGAACCCTGAGCTGGGGACTGGGAAGAGCCACCAGTCCTCAATACCGTAAACTCTGAGCGTGCTTCAACGACCACCGTAAGGCGCGACGGTGGAATTTTTTACGGTACAGAATTCTGGGATCTTGGCTTAACTGCCTGGGTCGTGAGGATGGTATAAACCTCTATAAAAAAAAAAAAAAACCTCAATCTCAAGGTGTGCTTCACGCCGAGGAGACGCATGGCTGTTGAGATGGACCAGTTGCTAGCAGGTTACCTCTGGGGAACCTGCCGCCCCCCGGTTGTATTAGGCTTATCCAGGCAAGCAGGGCTCTGTCTGGGTGGACATTCCTTTCCCTAGCTGCTCGTCGGACCACCACGAAAAGAAATACGAATAGTGCACAAGCGCGAGTCTCTAAGAAAGGAAAGTTCAATGGTTTAAAGTATGACCCCCAATCGTTCCCTTCCCTGCCCACACCAGGGGAGGAACGGCGGTCAAAATTACCTAGTGAGACGTATTCTCCTCGATTTCTGGCTTGCAGCCGAACAGATGTGGACTCATTTCTAATCACAAAGCCTCAGTTTTTTGTGGAAAATTTAGAGGACAAGTTTGGAAAAGTTGAGGGCACGTCTAAAATGAGGTCTGGAGCAGTCCTCATACAGACAGCATCCCCAGCACAGTCACGTGCATTGCTTGCTTGTGACAAGCTCGATGATGTTGCAGTCTCCATTACGCCTCAGTATCATTCAGGGACTTATTTTTCATCGTGACCTGTTGTTGCAGTCTGACGACGAGCTCCATGCAGATCTGGAACGCCGCGGTGTCCACTTTGTACGACGTGTCTTCAGGAGACCTAAAGATAGTAGGGTCGCCACTGGCGCCTTCATCTTGGCTTTCGAAAGTGACACCCTGCCCGAGAAGGTCGAGGTGGTGATATATCGATGTGATGTTAAGCCTTATGTCCCTCCTCCCATGCGCTGCTTTAATTGCTGGAGGTTTGGGCATATGTCATCGAGATGTGATGCCAACCCTACCTCTCGGGATTGTGGACGTGCTTCCCACCCCAACGTCCCGTGTTCGCTGCCCCCTGTTTGTGTCAACTGCAGACAGAAACATTCACCTTGCTCGTCAGACTGCGCGGTTTATCAAAAAGAACAGAAGATTATGGAGTATAAGACCTTGAACAGGCTCACTTACAAAGAGGCTAAACGCAAGTACGTCGACTTCACCCTGAGCGCATTTCATCGACGTATGCTGCAGCAGCTTCGATGTCGCCCTCCCTGGCGATGAGCCCCAAGCTCAGCCGCTTTTTGTCGACCCTCCAGCCCAGCCGTCTATTCCTGCCCCCTTGGTAGTTGGGGGAACACCGTCTTCCGTTGCTCCCCTATTTTCAACATCGGTAGTAACAACCCCTCCTTCTTTGGGGACTTCAGTCCCCACCTCTGCGCCGGAGACGTGCCCGCCTCCTCCGGCTCCCCTTGCGCGGAAGGGATCGCTTGGTGCCCTCCCTTCCATGGTTACTGCCCCTCCAGATGTCAGCTAGTGGCTGAAAAAGCCACCACCTGAGGGCTTCCAGGTCTTCCTCGGTCCATGAGACTGGGTCGAAAAAGCCCACCCAGCCTGTTAAACGGAAGGACAAACGGGACCCTACCAAAAAGAAGAAAAAGCAAAAGGAGGAGGACATAGAGACAGAAAAGGAGTTCACCACTGCACCTGAAGATCATGTGGAGCATCTAGTGTCCACTCAGGAGCTAGATGTTGCTCGACCCGCAGCTGCTAAGGAAGTTGATCAGGTTATTTCGCTATCGGTGGCGGTGCGCGACTCTAAGACGTGACTTATCTCCCGCCCCCCCCCCCCCCCCCCCGCCACGGGTTCTGTCATGTCTTTACAGTCGGATACCATTATCCTTCAATGGAATTCCCATGGTTTTTTCCACCACCTTGCTGAGTTGAAACAGCTTTTGTGCCGCTTCCCTGCCACTTGTCTGGCCCTACAAGAAACCTGGTTTCCTGTTCAGTGGACCCCCTCCCTCTGTGGCTACCGGGGTTACTATAACAGCCGTGTAAAATACGACAGGGTGTCTGTGTTTATGTTCTTACCACTGTTCCTAGTGCCCCAGTGCCACTTCACATGGCTCTCGAGGCTGTGGCTGTTAGAATCTGGGCAGGAATGGAGCTTCCCATCTGTTCCCTCTACCTTCGCCTGGATGAGGTTGTCCCTCTTGCTGACCTAGCTGCCTTGTTCACCCAGCTCCCCCCGAGCCGAGCGACCACTATGGTCGCAGGTTCGAATCCTGCCTCAGGTATTGATGTGTGTGATGTTCTTAGGTTGGTTAGGTTTAATTAGTTATAAGTTCTAGGCGACTGATGACCTCAGAAGTTGAATCGCATAGTGCTCAGAGGCATTTGAACCAGCCAGGTCTCGGGCCAGGGTAGGAACGTTGAGGCTCTCTTGGCACAGCAGGACATTTGCCTCCTTAACACTGGTGCTCTTACGGATTTAAGCGTGACTCATGGCACATACTCAGCCATTCACCTCTCTCTTAGTAGCCCAGGTCGCCTTCCCTACCTCATTTGGAGGGTCCACGACGACCTCTGTGGTAGTGACCACTTTCCTATCCTGGTTTCTCTTCTTCAGTCCCAACCCCCTGACCAGCTGCCACGATGGTCTCTTCATGGAGCTGATTGGGCAGCCTACACCTCAGCTACTATGGCCATTGCTCTGCTTCCTGGTGACATTGATTTGGCAGTGGACGTGGTCATTATGGCCATTGTTTCTGCTGCCAAGGCAACTGTCCCCTGTTCTTCAAGTACCCTAAGGCGTACGTCAGTTCCTTGGTGGGCACCAGAGACTGCAGAAGCTATCTGGGACCGCCGGCGAGCTCTGCAACGACACCGGCGTCATCCTTCCCTAGAGAATATGGTTGCCTTTAAACGTCTGCAGGCCCGGGCTCGGCGGTTAATCCGGCGGAGCAAACAGGACTGCTGGGAACGATATGTTGCCACCATAGGTTCTCGCAACTCCCCATCTGAGTTGTGGTCGCGGGTTCGGCGCATTTTTGGCTTTCGCCCTCATGCGTCTGTCCGTTGCCTTTCTCTTTGGGGTACACGTGGTACTGACCCAATCGCCATCGCCGAACATCTGGCAGAGTACTTCGCTTGTAGTTCCGCGACAGCAGGCTACAGCGCATAATTCCGCGCCATTAAAGTGCAGGCTGAGCGTACGCAGTTGTCGTTTCGCACGCACCGTTGGGAACGATACAACGCCCCGTTTAGTGAATGGGAGTTCCGAAGTACCCTTACAGCTTGCCCCGATACCTTTCCAGCTCCAGACCGAATTCACAACCAGTTTCTTCGCCTTCTGTCGGCACACTGTCAGAGTGAATTACTCGTCCTGTTTAACCACATCTGGATGGAGGGCGTTTTCCCAACTCGTTTGTAGGATAGCGTTACCATCCTGGTGCTGAAACCTGGTGCAGATCCGCTGGTGGTTGATAGCTATCGCCTTATCAGCCTTACCAACGTTATGTGCAAACTCCTGGAAAAGATGGTGAGTCGGCGACTCATGTGGATCCTCAAAGCTGGGGGCCTCCTGGCCCAGCAACAGGGGGGCTTCCGTCAGGGCCGCTCAGCGATCGACAGTTTAGTCTCGCTAGAGTCGGCTATTCGTACAGCTTTTACTCGGCGAGAACATCAAGTTGCTGTTTTCTTTGATCTTCGGAAGGTGTACGATACCACCTGGCGCCATCATATCCTTGCTATGCTGCACGAATGGGGCTTACGGGGTCCACTTCAGATATTTCTACGGAATTTTCTCTCCAATCGCTCCTTTCGGGTTAGTGTTGGCACTTATTTTAGCTCTGCTCATATTCAGGAGAACGGTGTCCTTCAGGGCTCGGTTCTCAGTGTTCACCTCTTTTTGGTGGCGATTAATGGTCTTGCGGCTGTGGTGGGCTCATCGGTCTGTTCCTCTCTATATGCCGATGACTTTTGTCTTTATTACAGTTCCCCAAGCATCAGTGTCGCTGAACGGCGGATGCAGGGAGGTGTACGGCACATTTTTGGGCATCCAACCATGGTTTTCAGTTCTCAGCCTCTAAGACCTGAGTGATGCATTTCTGTCGTCATCGAATGGTTCACCTCCATCCAGAGCTCTACCTTGCCGATGAACTCCTTCATATTGAGGAGACGCATCGCTTTCTTGGCATGCTGTTTGATGCTCAGCTCACTTGGACACCTCATCTTCGAGAGCTTAAACGACGGTGCTGGCGGCACCCCAACATCCTTCGCTGCCTCAGCCACACCGTTTGGGGGGCTGCACGAACAACCCTCCTACAGCTCTATAAGGCCTTAGTCCAGTCCCGTCTCGACTACGGGAGCATAGTGTATGACTCAGCAGCACCTTCAATGTTGCAGATCCTCAACCCGATTCTCCATTGTGGCGTCAGACTGGTGACAGGTGCCTTCCACACTAGTCCGGTAACTAGCCTTCTTGTAGAAGCTGGAATCCCTCCCCTACGATTCCTCTGACAACAGTTGCTTGCGTCATAGATCGCCCGCGTCCATGCCTGGCCCGACCACCCAAACCGCAGGCTCCTTTTTCCACCTTCTGCACTCCCTTCCCCACGACGGCGGCCTAGGTCGGGTCTCCCGATCGCGGTCTGCGTTCGTTCCATTCTCTCGTCACTCGAGTCCTTTCCCCTTCCTCCATCCGTCTGGCCCTTTTCTTCTACCCCTCCTTGGTCCCTGCCTCACTTGCAGCTTTGCTTGGATTTGTCCTGCGACTCCAAGTCCTCCGTTCCACCTGCCAGTCTTCGTCAACAATTCATGGCTCTTCTTGCCTCGTTTCGCGATGCAGATGTAGTCTACACCGATGGTTCTGTGGTCGATGGACGCACTGGGTTTGCTTTCATCCACGGCGATTACACTGAGCAGCATTCCCTGCCTTGTGGGAGCATTGTTTTCACTACGGAGCTGGTTGCTCTTTATCGTGCACTCGCTCACCTTCTCTCCTGCCCTGGGAAGTAATTTGTCATATGCAGTGACTCCCTGAGTGGATTGCAAGCACTCGACCAGTGTTTTTCTCGGGACCCTTTGGTGTGCGGTACTCAAGATGTTGGTTTTGCTCTCGCCGAGTGTGGTCGTTCAGCGACGTTTGTGTGGGCCCCGGGCCACATCGGCATTCCAGGAAACGAACGTGTCGATCGGTTGGCCAAGCAGGCCACCTTTTCGCCACCCCTGGAGCTTGCTCTCGTGGAAAGAGACCTCCGGTCAGCCCTATATCGCAAGGTCCGCGATGTCTGGAGCTCTGAATGGTCTGTCTTGAACACGCCAAATAAGCTCCACATGGTCAAGTCGTCCACGGCCGCATGGAACTCATCCTTGAGAAGCATGCGTAGGGACTCAGTTGTTCTCTGCCGTCTCTGAATTGGACATACGTGGTTGACCCACAGCTATCTCCTTCGTCGTGAGAACCCGCCCAAGTGTCGCTGTGATGCAGGGCTGACAGTGGTCCATCTTCTGATGGACTGCCCCCTTTTAGCCCCCTTGCGGCAGTCCTTTAATTTTCCAGCTGCACTTCCTTTAATTCTAGTTGACGCTGCCTATATAGCTGACTCAGTTTTACGTTTTATCTGTGCAACTGGATTTTATCACTCACTCTAGTGTGGGCGCTCTCGCATGATTTCTCAGGCTACACTTACTCCAGTGACTTTTAATGACGTGGATACCAAAATAGTGTCTTTTATGGTAACAAGTTGTGTTGGTACCTCCATCCCTCTATCAACGCTTTCCAGCAGGAGGTCCTTCGTTTGTAGTTGAGTGGTTGACCTTTTACCTGATCCATCAACCACTGTAGTCTGTTTTACTCTAGTCAACTATTTGCTCTGCTCCTTTTCAATGTCCTCTATTTTGTGTTACTGCGGTGTTCATTTTAGATCTGTACCACTTGGTGTTCCCTCCCTCTGGGTGTAGAGGTTACGCTTTTACTGTATAGGCCTTTTACAAGTATGTCTGTTTGGAACAGGGGACTGATGATCTCGATGTTTAGCCCCCATCAAACCCCAAAACCAACCAACCAACCAATACCGGTGTGTAGTATAGCACTAACCTACATAAATCTCTTACATATATGCTGACCTTGAAATTATGTCGAATACATAACAATAGGTCCTCAGATTTCAAAGTGATGAGATACTGTGTAACATAAAATTCTATTTTTGGGTCCACTGTTGCTTCTGATATTTAAAAGAGGCTTAGGTTTTTCAGTATCAAAACCGAGTGTGGAAGTGCTGTGGTCAGCACATTGGACTAGCATTCGTGAGGACGACAGTTCAAACCCACGTCCAGCCATCCTGATTTAGGTTTTCCTGGATTTCCCTAAATGACTTCGAGCAAATGCCAGGTTGGTTGCCTTGAAAGGGTAAGGCCGATTTCCTTCCCTGTCTTCCCCTAACCTGAGCTTGTCCTCTGTCTTTAATGACCTCATTGTCGACATGAGATTAAACACTAATCCCCTCCTCCAACATTCAGTATCAGAAGATGCTATTTGTTGCAGGCGATGCAAATAAAGGAATAGACAATAGGACCACTTTTGTTACTGAAAATACAACTGATGAAATATTTGAATTTACCAACAGATGACTCAAGGCGCTGGCCTAAGCTGTCGCCCGCACTTCGATCGGCAAAGAGGTTGCAATGAGGTCGGTAATAGACGCTGGAGCGAGCGAACCCATTAGGAGAGGGGCCAACGACAGACTCGCAAATAACGCGCTGCCAACGCCCTCTCGACCGCCAGTATTTAGATCGCCGCTGCAGGCCCTCAAAATCAGTCAGGACCTAGCTACAGGAGTAGTGTACGTAGTGGACATGTACTTCACCAGCAGTGAGGCTAACGTGGACTATTACAGAAGCACTTGTACCATAACAACTGGCTTAAAGATAATTAATTTCTCATTCTTATGAATAAAGAACCCTGTTAATATATGTGTGCAGTTGTGTTGTAGTAAGTGGATACTAGTCACCAAACACCATTCTCTTCTTGGTTCCCATGGTACAAGCGTACAGTGACGTCAAGGCGACACAAAAAGTGCATGCAATTCCACACTTATTACAGAACTCCATAAATTATAGTGTACGCAAACATTAAACTGCAAGAAGAGGAAAATGTTTAGTTTTTGCAAGTAGAGCAAGATTACAGCCTTCATTGGAAACCCCAAACCTAAGAACAATTAAGCGCCTTAACTCACATACAGTTTCAGTACGCATAATTACTGTTACAGGTAATTTAAAAATGATAAAATCTGTTTATTCTGAATTATCCATCTACTAATGGCTTAAAGAAACGTTTTTTGAGGGAATCTAACTTACAGACATTGATTCAGGAAACAGAAGCCTGTGTGTTTCAGAGATCTCTTATAACAACCTGTTATTTTGACAATAGCTTTGCAATATGTATATCCATTTGTTTCCTTCCTCTTTAGCAATATCTCTATTTTCTCAAAAAATAAAAAGTATGAATATGACACATGGACCAAAAACAAACTGTACAAAGGCTTAAAGATATTTTGATTAGTACATAAAATGGTCATATACACTGGTATACATACGTTCAGTAATGTGACAGAGCTTATTATATATCTTGTGTGTAATTTCATGGAATTTAAAATTGAATTAACGGCACTTATGTTGGGGAAATCCTTCTTCTACATTGAAGATTATCTACACATAAATTCTTAAATTTAATGTTTTATGTTATTTAGTAATTAATATAAGCACAGTAATGAAATATTACTTCATAATATAAAATAATTTACTGAAATTTCACTTGAATAAAATTAACATCTTTTACTTACTTCCACATTCCACAGACTCCTCTTCGCGGCGTCCTTAGAATACGACTTTTGCAATGTAATATAGAAACCATTCTGAATTCGTTGCTGTGTCAACGTTTACCACCACATACAAAGCTTGTCTAAACCATCACACCTACAGTCTGTCACCCTTCCGAAACGACACTGAAAACTGCTGAATGTGAATGCGATCATCTCTACCCCACAGTAAAAAGCGATCCCCGTGTTACACGATCCGTGCGCCCTTAGCTGTGCTTTTGTGCCCGCTACTGCCTGAGGCTTCGAATGCCGAAAGAGAAAGAGATTCTCCAGAGTATATGTTTGAAATCTGAATCTAGATAACACGCGTCATCGAATAGTATACGTTGCCAAACATGTGTCAGTGCTGTGATGTAAAAAGACATACCGCATGTTTCATCACTGCCTCAACTTAATCTCCCTAGAGGATTCAGTGACCCCATGAAGACTAAACTTTCTACTCTGCCGCTCATCGGAGTTAAAATAATTTTTGTGAATTTTAGTTATCCTGATGAAAGGAAAGCAGTCACTTTGTGTACCAATAATTGAGATGGCTTGTCATTAACGTCTTTTTATTGTAACTGAGTTGAAAGTGGCATAGTTCTATTCCATAGAAGGTTCGGTCATGCTATTAGAGGGTACACAGCCTTTGTGTAAAGGTATCAATGCGTGCAAAGTGGCCATCTCGATGGTAAATTCTGACCACTTGTGCAGACGGAAAAACGTAAAAGCAGTGGCGGAAAGAAGGACCCAGCGGCGATACTTACAACAGTGACGTAGAAGTGGCAAATAAAGAAATGGAAGAAAAAGAAAGTAAGACGAAGGAAAAGCGAAAACAAAAAACCAGCCAAAGAAAAGGAACAAAGTAAAAAGAAAATTGCGAAGAGGGAAACCTAACTCTAGACGAGCTCCTTAAGATGAATACATAGAGCGCATGTACTGCGAAGAAAAAATTTCAAATTCAAGTTCAGAAGAGCAGTAGATTAAGTACCAACTGTGCTCCCTCTGGACTCACGAACTCTGTACTGGAGCTCAGGAACACAGTTTGAATTTTGTTTGTGAAACGTGTAATTCGAATCACGTTTCTCAATGAAATATGCTAATTTCTTTGTTTAAACAGATTTTATCCTTCATTTTCGAGTTTAAAGGAAAGTGGCCACTATGCTCATTCACGTCGGGCAAAGTGGTAGTTTTACCTCTTTGTAAAAAAAATGGTTCAAATGGTTCTGAGCACTATGGGACTTAACATCTATGGTCATCAGTCCCCTAGAACTTAGAACTACTTAAAGCTAACTAACCTAAGGACAGCACACAACACCCAGTCATCACGAGGCAGAGAGAATCCCTGACCCCGCCGGGAATCGAACCCGGGAACCCGGGCGTGGGAAGCGAGAACGCTACCGCACGACCACGAGCTGCGGACCTTCTTTGTAAAAATTGAATTGTTTAAAGTACTTAATTTAGTACTAAGGTGATTAAACTGCTCTGTATTACACTTCAATTGTTGTAGATTATAATCACTGATTTCTATGCATATCTCGTTATTGCTGCTCAGCTTAAAAATCGGTGTACCTTAGCCTGGTCGCTTTGCCCGGCTCTCCCGTACAAAGATGGCAATGCAAGCACTATCTCTGGCATACAGTCGAAGACTTCTGTCTTGGGAGAGGTTACTCCACATCTGCTCTATCCGTTCTCTTAGCTCTGTAAGAGTTATGGGTGGAGAGTTGTGCTAGTCACTTGTCGTCCTATCATATCCCACAGGTGCTCGATTGGAGACTAGCACGATGGTCGTACTGGCCAGTTTCGCAGACAGTGTGTAGGCGAACGTTATCCTGATGGAAGAGCACATCACCTTCCTGTACAAGGATGGCCGATGAACTAGTGGAATAATACTCTGACGTGTCGAGCACTGGTCATCGTTCTCTCCACAAATACCATGGGCGAATAAGAGCTGTAGATTATCACACCGCTGACCTAAGGTCTAGCGTGGGACTAGTATGTCTCAAGTGAATACAATGTTAGGGACAGCGCTCACTAGGTCTACATTGTTTGCGTGAACGACCTTTATCGGTATGCAGGCAGAATTTCTTTTCATCACTGAATACCACGGCGCACCATGCCATAATCGAGGTGATCCTTAGACAGTACCAGTGGAGTCGTGCGCATCGATGCTGTGGCGTGAGTTGAGGACGCGCTGCAGTTGAGCCTGTAGCTCCACTGCTAGAAACCAGTCAGCAAAAGTTCGTGTTGACAGTTGTGGGGTCACATTTGCTCTTATCTCTGCTATGGCAACGACACTGTCTGCCACCGCTTCCCTCACAATACCACGGTCTTGGCTGTCGTCTGTGCTCCCCAGATGTCCTGAACATCGACTCCCAGAATGCTCCCGTGTCGGTTGTTGCCACAAACGCTGACGTGGCACGTCCAACTTGTGTAGTAATTCATGAAACACCCATACCGCCACTCACAAAGCCAAAATCTGATAGACTCCTCTCAAACTCGCTAAGTTGGTTGTAGTAACCACGACTTCGTAATGTGGAGCTTGCTTTCTCTGCACATCTACCCATGCTGAACCTTAAAGCAATAGACACTCCCCTTTAAAGGATACACGCAAATTGCGCTCTAATAGCTATCCCTGTACACTATCTTCTGCCAGATGACGACGAAACAATTATTAGTACATCTATCATGCCCCACGTGATACGTTATACACTCGGATAAAACCTACATCGGTTTTCAAGGTGCTCTAATTATTTTCCCACCTTCATTGTACTAAGCAGGTTCAGATTGATTCAGATTTCATTATTAATGCAGAGATGAAGGGACTGCACAAGTTAAACTAATGTGAAGATCTGCATAAAATCGTTCTTCAGACTGAAGACTTCATCAACTAAAAACTTCGCACGACCTGGTTATACAGAACGATTTTCTCTCCGAAGCGGAGAGTGCCTTAATTTGAAACTTTCTGGCAGATTAAAACTGTCCTGAACTGGGACTCGAATCCGGAACTCATGACCAGACTCCGAGATTTGAGTTTAAATACTTATTCTGCTTGCTCGCACACGGCATCGAATTCTCAAAAACTTAACGAACCGGTATTTGAGAAAAACTGAGAAACTGTTCTGCTGCCACCATCATATATCTGGCGTAGAAATAATGAGAATTAGGTACGAGAGGTTACCATGCGCACAGAGACACATACACAGATACTTTCTACTCGCTTAATAGCGAATGTAGAAGAACAGAAAATAGCTGATATCTTTACTGAGAGAAAAATGTGCTTAATTTTTGGTACCATGGCTAATGACAAAGGCGAGCTTGGTTCTAATTAACTGTAAGCGATGTATTTAATGAAGCTTATGTTAACGTTAGTTGATATTTTTCATAGCATCCTATGAAATATTTTCCGACAATTTGTTTTTACTTACAAACTTTTGTTTCATAAAACAGAGTATTGATAGTAAATTCCATTTCTTCTAAATATTACTATAGTGAACGAGCTTAGGACATTCAAAGCAGTTTACGCATTCCAAGTTTTTTTCAGTCAATATTTACAGAATGTTTTAGTGGCTGTACCGTTTTCGACTGTCTAAGCATTATCAATACTCCATAAATATTTCTTGGCAGATGGAAGCGTCAAAACATTCTCGGAGTGAACTTTTCATTGAGACTCCTGCTACTGGAAAGCCCTGAAATAAACTTCATGGTGAAAAGAAATACACTCACTGATTCTCTCAGACTACAACATAGCAAATATGAACGAACTGCATATATCAGTTCAAATAATGATCAAGTAATGAACAAAGTAATCAAGTGATCCACTATAATGGCTGACCTCGTGGACAGGCAACAATTTTTATTTCACGTAATCTAAAATGATTTAAAGTACTAGGATTACTGGTATTCCATTTACCTACTCAGGTGTCAAATCCTTGTGTAACATTAGGGAATAAATCCATGTTCAGTACCAACCAGAACAGAAATGTTTGACAACACGTAGTCAAACACAATTAATGCGTTTTCGGAGAAGCTACGGGTGTTTTGTGTGTGTGTGTGTGTGTGTGTGTGTGTGTGTGTGTCAGTCTAATTCCTCTGCTGCGCTGTATAAACTAAATGTAAACACAGGAGTGCCTCACAGTATATCAACGCGGGAATACAAACTCGCAAGCGAAAACACGAGGCAGAGCAAAGAATACGCCTTGGCCAAAAGAGAAAAAAACGTTATTGTGCGGCTAGCAGTTCGATCACCACTTTGTTTTACGACGAAGCTCTGGTTTCGAATGTTGGCTCAATGTACACAGTTACGAAGATAACGCTTTTCATCAAACGAGAATACTCTGTCTGGAAATGGCAGTTTTCTGTTCTGTGATGTCAAAGAAACACACACTTCCGAGCGACGTGGCACGTATCGTTGCTTACTATCTTTTAAAAGACTTCATTATTCACAATGCAAAACACAATTAACTTCACTGATTCGTTCCTTAGACTGCTGGGAGTGTCTGAGTCCGCTAGCTTTTACTGTTCAGCAGCGTGAGCGGCCGTTTTAAACTTACTGTGGTTTAATAAAATCACGCGATTCTGAGACTAGTAGCTCAGAAACTATTCTAAGTAAAATTCGCAAAATTCAAAATGTAGGTAATATTGTATACGTTGAGATGGTATTCATGCGGTATTTTTAGAACTTAATGTTAATTTTCATCATTTTCCATTTTTTCTGAAAAACGCCACTTCAAATGGAATAAAAGTTATGCCTTATTGTCCAAAATTTGACTTAAAAACAATATCAGTAAACTTTTACGGTATCTTCAAAGGGAGCTGTAGAAAAAATAAAAAGTAAATAGAAACAGCAGCATGAATCATAACAAGGCCGTGTCAGCCACCTTCTGCTTATGTTCACGATAGCCCTTCTCAGCCTAATTACAACGCGAGCATAATATTCATTATTTAATTATCTTTTTCCGCGTTTCACGCAAGGTGGTCAACAAATATCAGAAGTGAAATCAATATGGAGTAAAAAGAGGTTCAACTCTATGTAGGTTTAATGTTTATAAAATGGTGTTTTTGCTTAATATTTGAATAAAAGGTTTTTAAAAAACATAAAAATTATTTTTATGTTATTATTATATAAATCCATCTAGAACAGACCTTCTAAATGAATCATAGTGCACTGAAATCCAACATCAGATTCTAGATTTACGCGGCAGGCAAATTGTCGCCTTCGGAAAATTACGCAAAATTTATCGGATTTTATCTCGAAAACTAGTAAACATTTAAGAGATAACTTTGCTAAAGTTTTTATTTTAAAATAACTAACATATCTAAAAATTATTAAAGATTGTAACAATATGCATTAATCGTTCAGTTCCTCGACGATAGATATCCGCTCCTCGGTCACGAGCCCATTCGAAAACCGCTGTGTGAACGTCGACATCGTTGGAAAATCTCTTTCCCCAGCATGCAGAAAACATGAAAATCGCATGGTGCAAGATTTGGTCTTCCCAGTCAGCATCATCTACGTGTGTGCTCCCTCGGTGAAATTGTTGACATCATTTCAGTACACTTAAGCGAAAAATTTTCTATGTACCTGCAGAATGTAACGGTGAAACCGTGTCTAGCTAAGATTTTTGTCTACACGAGTTGTACTGTCGCATGTACTTCGAGTTTGGAGTTCGTTTCCAGTAACTGCGTCATTTCACAAGCACAATGTGACGCAAGTGTTACCGTACAGCAACAGAACTGTGCAGGAAACTCAGAAAATCTGCACTCTGCTGTGTACGGGCTGAATACCCTTCGTAGCGCCAACTCTTCTCACAAAAATGATTTGTCAGCGGCCTTACCTCGATCAAGTTACATTAGCAGAGCTTCAGTCACGCACAATGCAGAGGTCAAAAGGCTGCAGGGCGAGCGCCGTCAGAGGCTCGCGGACCTCGTTGCCTCCGCGGTCCACGTGACCACAAGTAGTTTCTCTAATATCTCTACATATCCTGGGTATTTAGGGAGGTACAAAGCCGCTCCGAAGCACCGTCCGTCGAGCTACGGGCCAGGTGCCAATTGCACCCCCCAGATATTCGAACAGAGTCTCGATCGGAAACTTCGCTACATACGACGCCGTGTCACAACAGAGACCGCCGAGCGAGGGAGCCACCAGTTTCTGTCTTTACCATCACCCGGACTAGGCCTCTAAATCGGAATCGACCAAGAACTTCGTATCGGCCGTAGACCTTCAGCACGTTATTCGTTCTATTTCTGAGTAATATTAAACTTGGACTATTTCATCAATACGGCCTTCAGCCAAAGTTTGTACTTAGGTAAATCCAGTGCTAATCAGGAACTGTCAGAAAATCCGGTAGTGATTAAGTTTTCCTCGAATGGAAGGGTATTATCGATTCTGTACTTTCCAATATACCTGTTGAGAGTTGTGTAGTAACACGTAATCGAGCCACGTAACACAAGCAAGGCCTTATTCATAAACCTCTGAGTAACAGAAATAGGAGTCTCGAGAATCCACACATTACGAGACACAGAACAACTGTTGCAAACGCCACAACTGAATGAACACAGAGAGCGTCAGTTACCGCTCCTCCGGGCATATACAGGGTTATTACAAATGATTGAAGCGATTTCACAGCTCTACAATAACTTTATTATTTGAGATATTTTCACAATGCTTTGCACACACATACAAAAACTCAAAAAGTTTTTTTAGGCATTCACAAATTTTCGATATGTGCCCCTTTAGTGATTCGGCAGACATTAAGCAGATAATCAAGTTCCTCCCACACTCGGCGCAGCATGTCCCCATCAACGAGTTCGAAAGCATCGTTGATGCGAACTCGCAGTTCTGGCACGTTTCTTGGTAGAGGAGGTTTAAACACTGAATCTTTCACATAACCCCACAGAAAGAAATCGCATGGGTTTAAGCCGGGAGGGCGTGGAGACCATGACATGAATTGCTGATCATGATCTCCACCACGACCGATCCATCGGTTTTCCAATCTCCTGTTTAAGAAATGCCGAACATCATGATCGAAGTGCGGTGGAGCACCATACTGTTGAAAGATGAAGTCGGCGCTGTCGGTCTCCAGTTGTGGCATGAGCCAATTTTCCGCGGGCTACGCGTGAAACTTGCCCGCACGCGTTCAACCGTTTCATCGCTCACTGCAGTCCGACCCGTTGATTTCCCCTTACAGAGGCATCCAGAAGCTTTAAACTGCGCATACCATCGCCGAATGGAGTTAGCAGTTGGTGGATCTTTGTTGAACTTCGTCCTGAAGTGTCGTTGAACTGTTATGACTCACTGATGTGAGTGCATTTCAAGCACGACATACACTTTCTCGGCTCCTGTCGCCATTTTGTCTCACTGCGCTCTCGAGCGCTCTGACGGCAGAAACCTGAAGTGCGGCTTCATCCGAACAAAACTTTATGAGTTTTTCTACATATCTGTAGTGTGTCGTGACCATATGTCAATGAATGGAGTTACAGTGAATTTATGAAATCGCTTCAATCATTTGTAATAGCCCTGTATGTGTACGATGCGCCGGCAAACGGCGCGGAGGAGGCTTCGCTGCGCGTACGCCTGCCACAAGCGGCCTGCAGTTGCCGGCCCGCTCTGATACAATTGTCGGCCGATTCAAACACCCACGAGCGCCGACATCACATTCGACGCCCTCACACTCACAGGCGCTAGTAGCAGGATACAGCACACCTCTCCCTTGTGCGAAGTGGGCGCTTGGGCGACGCACAGTGGGCCAGAATCTTGAAAACGTGGCCAAAGAGCAAAAAAAAAGTTTAAAGATGTGGATTTTGGACTATCAGGTTGGCAGCAGCAATGCTGGGACGACTGAATGCCGGCTGTGGGGACGACCATATGTTCATTTGTTCGGTAATATCTCAGGTCAAATGCGGCAGTTCATTGTTAGCGTGCGCGCAGCTGGCCAGGCTACAAAAACAGTCGTGTTGCTGAAGGAAGTTATTTATGTTTTGTACAAGTGAAACCAACACTTTCAATATGGAATGTATTCCAGAAGGTATGTACTAGTCAAAAAACACTTATTATTAAATCATCAATTATGCACGTTTACATTTCAATTAACGTACTACAGGGAAATGAATAACAAAAATCGTAAAATGCGCTTAAAAAATAGAGATAAGTTACGAATTCCACGACATTCCGCTTTCTTTTGCGCTGTGTACGCATGTATATATTATTACCTTTGTAAATTAAGCTTCAAATCCTGCGACTAGTTGCGACTCAGGCTTTGAGCCACGTTTTAAGCGACACTTGCAAAATGTCATTGTTCAGACATCTTCAAAAATGACAGTAGAATCAATTAATTATGAGTTTTATTTGTACAATTTAAATTACAATCGACACTTAGAAGCATTGTAAAGAATAAAATAATTAGCAAAATGACGAAAAGTGTAACACAGATTTTTTATTTTTATTTTTTTTATTTCAGTTTCATCTGATCCAGCGTATTCCAGAATCAGATTTTTGAGGAAAGATATTTTTCTAATAAAAAAAGAGTATTTGTCAAATGATTTGGAAGGGGTCATAGAACATTTGGAAAGGTCATTGACAGAAAAAAGTGGACATACAATTAAAATTTCCTATGATATGAATCCTACCATTTCGATTTTGTTAACAAAGTTAAGAAGCAAGTATAAGGAAGCAACTCGGCGACAAGGATATTTTTTCAAGAAGAACGAAACCTGGTTAAATACAATAGTATATATTCCGATTGATTCGAAACCTGCAAGTGTGACTAAATCAACAGGCCGACCTGCCACAAAATTTGAAACATTATCTGATAGGTCTAAAAGAAGGAGAACTGAGGAGATTCGTACGAAGTTCAGTCCTGTCGAATTATCGTTCGCCGCGCAAATGAGTCTTCGATCTTCGGGGCACCCAGATGCTTCGAAGATTGTGAATGACGTCACACTCTCAAGTCCATCCAAGGTGAAAAAATACAAAGCAGGCTTGCGGTTTTCAACATCATCGCCATCCTCATATGATGCAAATGAAGGTCTAGCACTCCTTTTCGACTTGAAATTGTCAAAAGAATATTACCAGCATTTGAGAAATGGGGCTAAAGGAAAAGGCTTAAACACACTATATCTACCGTATTCAGCTGTTTTGGTAGCAAAAAAAGCTTGCTGCCCTCTAGACGTAACCCTCACTTTTATCGAATCAAAAGCTGAGGTACAGTTGCAAGCTTTGTTAGACGACACTGTTCAACGTGTTCTACTGCTGAAACGAGACGATATTTTACATATGAGTCATTCGGAAATGTCTAATATGGCCCTTATTTGTAAGTGGGGCTTTGACGGAACCTCCGGGCAAAGCATGTATAAAATGAAGTTTTCAGATTCGAGTATTTCAGATGCAACTTTATTTTTCACTTCGATTGTTCCACTGAAACTTGCAGGTGTAAATGAAGAAACTAAAGAAGAAAAGATCTTATGGATTAATCCGAAGCCGTCTTCAACCCTCTTTTGCAGACCACTGAAGTTAGAATTTACAAAGGAAACAGAGCAAACGTCTTTAAATGAGAAAGCGTATTACGACAAACAGATCGAACAACTCCAGTCATTCGAAACAGTTATTCATGGGAAAGACATTTCCATTAAATACAATTTAAGCATGACCATGGTAGATGGTAAAGTGTGCAATGCTATCACCAACACGAAATCTGCGCAACGGTGCTATCTCTGCAAGGCCACGTCTGTCCAATTTAATAACATTGACGATGTTTTGAAAAAACAAGTTACCGCCGATTATCTGCAGTACGGACTGTCAACTCTTCACACCTGGATTCGATGTTTTGAATGTTGTATTCATTTGGCATACCAAATGAAAACAAAAAAAGTGGCAGGCACGTAAAGCAGAAGATAAAGAGGAAAAAGCAATACTGAAAGCCAACATTCAAAAAGCTTTCAAAGAGCAGCTTGGAATTGTAATTGACATGCCGAAACAAGGGTTTGGTAGTACGAATGACGGAAACACCGCTCGACGGTTTTTTGAAAACACTCCAACATCAGCGCTGATAATTGGAATTTCCGAAGAACTAATCCACCGTTTCCATATAATTTTGCAGACGATTTCGAGCGGACGTCAGATCGACGTTGAAAAGTTTCGAGCATACGCCGTAGCAACTGCCAGGCACTACGTGAAAGAATACCCCTGGTACAACATGCCAACAGCAGTCCATAGATTGTTGATTCACGGTCCAGACATTATTTCTTCGGCCATTTTACCCATCGGTCAACTATCGGAGGATGCTCAGGAATCAACCAATAAGTTGATAAAGCAATATCGCCTGAGTTTTTCTCGAAAGTTTTCAAGAGTTAAGACTATGGAAGACGTGTTCAGGAGATTGTTGGCAACGACAGACCCCTACGTTTCTTCCTTACGCAAATCTTCGCCGAAGAAACTGAAGAGTTTGTCGCCAGAAGCCGTTGCCCTCTTAGTTCCTGTGGCGGAAGACTATGAAGATTCAGATGCAGATGCAGATAATGAGGAAACAGTGTTTGAGGATGATGACGATTCAGTTGAAGCAGAAGATGAAAAAGAATAAGAAAATGAAAACTTGTAGATTAAGTTATAAAAAAGTTACAAAATAAATAATTGTAATTAAAATGAAAAAAATTTTTGTAATATTTTACACCATCTTGTAACCTATATTTGGTCCTTTCTTCGAGTTTTCCACTTTTTTGGTTTATTTTTTAAGCATTAACTACAATAACCCCTAAATACTGACTTTTATATGAATAAAAATATATAAATATAAATAAATAAAAAGACATAGATTTTGACCGCCATCTTGGATCCACCATTTTTAAATTTTTTGAATTCTGTCATCATCAGTAACCTCGATCATTCCCTAAAAATTACTTTTATACGTAAAAAATGATAGTAGTGTACATAGAACCTCCCATCTTGGGTCCGCCATTTTTTTTAACTTTTTGATATCATATTCTTAATCAGAAACTCCGTAAACCCTTATATACTAAGTTTGGTACAAATTGAACAACTACTTATATTTTGACCAGCTTTTTGGGATTCTGACCCACTGTGCGACGGGAGGAGACGCCGGAGCTCCACGAGAGATACACCCATCAGCTCCAGAGCAGCGGCAGCTCGTGCCGACAGAGAGGGTGGGACGATGTTCCGGGCGGGCACGAGGAGGAGGGCGGCGGGGTGGACTGCAGTGTCGCGGCCGCACCCAAGAAACCTTAACTTCCAGCAGCGAGCGGGGGAACAACCGATAAAAGTAGGGTGCCGTCCGTCAGCCATACGGACGTCAAAAGATGGCGTCCCCGGCGGCGGACAGAAGTGGCCAGTATCCATTTGAGCTGGTGACCAAATCCTCATGCGCACACCAGCAATCCTGGCGCGTAGTGGCCTGAAGAACGCGACCATATCGGGTGCGGCGCAGGCCGCAGAAGGTGGAGCAGCGTGCATGGTTGCCGGCCGTGAAGCAACTCAGCCGGGCTCCGCTTCACCAGTAAACGGAGAAGGGTGTCGTCCGGCGAAGAATCCGCAACAAACTTTTTCATTTGGGACCTGAACGTATGAACTAGAGTTTTTGTCTCTCCATTTGACTGAGGGTGGAATGGTGGAGCGTCAATGTGACGAATGCTGTGATGAAAACAAAAAAAACGAAAGGTGTGAGAAACGAACTGGAGCCCAGTGTCACAAACTTAAGTACAAGGGAACCCCTCAATAGAAAAGAACCTCAAAAGCGTATGAATTGTAACCTCAGTCGACCCTGATACACAGCGAAGAATGTAAGGAAACCGAAAAAATGCATCCTATACCAAGAGCCAATAGCAATTCAAGAAGAGTCCCGCAAAATCTACATGAATTCCTTCCCAAGGCTCGTGAGGAACGAGCCAGGAGAACAGGGACTCCCTGGGTTCTACCTGTCGTATCCTATCTACTCGTAAAATATGGGGAGTCTAGGAAACCTGCTTTCTCAGATCGCTGTACAACAATTCAAGCAAATCGCATTAATGAGTTTTATTAAAGAAAATAAAGACAAAACTTGACTTTGGGAAATAGAGATGTGTGTCAAGCAAAGGGCGTCATGCAAAATAGACAATGTCCTTCAGTATATACAAATCCTAAGTCGCTGGTCTTGAAGTGCCTAATCTTGATGCTGCTGTAGAAGTGGACGCGACCAGTCGGTGCGGTGCATATGTCCTCTTCGCATAGAGGCACTGCCGTCGCGTTGTCGTCCTGAAGAGGGGTCGGTCTGTGTGCAATTGGCTGATGTCTTCTACACAGTCCTCTCTGCTCTCTCATTTCCGACTGGCGTGACGGCGTTTGTCTTTACACCTTAATACTGCCTGTAGTCTGGCATACTGCTCACAAGTTGCGACAAAACATAAATTTTTATCATCAAATTCTGGCCAAGAAGTATGTCTCCTAGCTAACAGTTTAGTGTGCAAAACTCCCCAATGGCCCTGGTGGAGAAGGCATAGAAACACGGGCCGTAATGCGGCGGAAATGACTGCTCTGGGAGAGGGGTCTTCTGTGGACAACAAGAAACAGTCTCAAAAACAGAGAGCCGATAGTGTACGAATAAATAGTTCTGCAGGTGGTCTGAAGTCCGATCCGGCGGTTTATCTGGTCAGCCATTCTGAACAAATCAAATCACCTGATGGGGATCCGGGCGGGCGGCAGCTATGAGTGAGGTCGTAATTGGGAAACCCCCGAGCGCGGCCTGTATTTCAGTATCAAGATGGAAGCAAAGCAATTCTTCATGATCGCAGTCTGGATTAGAACCCACATGAATGCAGCACTACGCATCCACATAGACATGCTGAGATGTAGGTCGAAAATAGATTTCGTAATTGTAGTGAGACAGGAACAGCGACCAGCTTTGTAGGCGGTGTGCTCCAGTGTCAGGCAAGAAAATGTGCTGGATAGAAAAGGAAACCAAGGGTTTATGGGCAGTAATAAGATGAAACTTGGAGCAATACAAAAAACACGAAATTTCTGGGGCGCATAAACTTCGGGAAAAGCCCCTTTTTCCACTTGAGAGTAACGCTGTTGGGCTGAAATGAGAGATTTAGAGGCGAAAGCAACACATTGTTCAGCACCGTCGGCATCTCGCTGTACTAGGACTGCGCCGAGGCCGTAGTATGAGGCGTCAGTCGCCAAAACTACGTGGTGGTCAGGAGAGAAGGTAGGTAAACAAGAGGCCAAGAGTAGTTTGGATTTCAAAATTTGTAAAGCATGTTCACAAACCAGGCTCCAGCAATAATGTACATTCTTGCGTAACAAGGCATGAAAAGGGTAGGCCAATGTGGCAGCCTCCAGCAGGAATTTATGGCAGTAGGCTGTCTTCGCTAGGAACGCCTTAAGCTCCTTCGTGGACGAGATGCGAGGCATAGACGGAGCAGCGGGGATGTGGTCTGGCAGAAGGCGAACCCCATACCACAAGATCTCGAAAGCCAAACAAACAATAGAAGAATAAAACAGTTGATATTTAGCGTGGTTACACCATAAGCCTGCGGACTGTAAGACAGAAAACAAAGTAACAAACTTTTCAAGTGATGGGCCGTGGAGGAGCCCATAACAACAATATCATTCAGATAATTAACGTAACCCGGGAGAGGAATAGTTAATTTCTCTAAAAGTCGTTGGAAAATAGCAGTGGCGTAAATATTGGTAGAGACCAAATGGAGTATTCAAAACCAGAACTCGCCGAGACTCTTCGTCCACTGCAACCTGCAGATAAGCTTCAGACAAATCAATTTTAGAAAAGTACTGGCCACCCCTTATTTTCGCCAACAGTTCCTCCTGGTGTGGGAGAGGATACGCATCCACGGTCAACTGTGCGTTGACAGCGGTACTGAAGTCGCCACAGAGGTGAAGTTTCCCCGATGGGTTCCAAGCTACAACCAGCGGAGAGGACCATTCACTAGCCACAAGAGGTTGCGCCACCTCTAGAAATTGAAGTCTGTTGAAATCTGCGTTCATTTGATGTTTCTTGGAGACAGAAGTAGGAGGAAAAAAAAGTGGCCTAGCCGTGGATTTCAAATAAATATGACCAGAAAAATTCATAGCACCCCGTATTCCTTCCGAAAACAAGTTCCAAAACTCCTCACACAATACTTCCAATTGAGATTAGGCCGGACACAAAGTGAACTGCGTCGGTGATAGAAAATCTAAACACCTGAAATGCAAACTCTCAGCATCGGCGTTAGCAACCACCAAAAGTATAATAGAAGGAACTACTGCCTAGTAAGAGGCAGATGCCGTAAATTCTCCCAACAGCGAAATGTTCTTTTTGTTATAAAAGGCCAGCTTCTGCGTGACCAATGTTAATGGTGGCGAACCTAAACTCACAATGTTTGAGAATTCAATAACGTCGCTGCAACACCTTTGTCGACCTGTAGCTAGAGCACTTGTAGAAAAACATTTGACTCGATAAACAATTCTGGAGAAGCCTATAAGCAATGGAGTCACACTGTTTATGTCTATTTCCATATCCTGGGCAACTTTCAGCGAATAACACGGAGGCGATGTGGCCTTTCTTCTGGCAAGAATTACACGTAGCCTAGCTCTTAGGGCACTCCGAACGTTCGTGTTTGACGAAACAGAAAGGACTAGACGGAAACAGAGAACACAGTCGTTTGCGCTATGGCGGTCGCGGCTGTTTGGGCCGCCCTTGGTCTGCTCGGTACTGGGCCCGCTTTTTTACCGCCGCCACTGCCACCTGCTCGTACAAGCTACGTTTTCTCCTAGTGGGTACGTCTTCTGACTCCACCGCTTCAATATGGTCACCCGCTGCCCGAGAAACTTCAATGTGCTATTCGCAAGACTCGGCCAGCTGGGGGGTTATCACAAAGTAAAGCCTTCTGGCACTTTTCCTTGTCCAGAGTTAAGCAGATAATTGCGTCACGCACCACAGAGTCTGCAAAAGAGTCATTATGGGTACCAGTAACGAATTGATGCTTAAGTCTAAGGATGTGAAGTTCGGCTGCCCAGGCCCTGTATGACTGGTTTGGTTTCTTGCAGTATTGGAAGAATTCAACTCACACCGCTATGACAATCGTTAGTTTGCGATGGTAGTTAGACAATAAACTGCACATGTGATCAAAAGTAAGAGCTTCCAGTACTTGTAAAGGAGCAATCTGACAGAGTAATTGGTACATTTAAGGTGGAATCCAAAGTGGAAGAAGGCTCTACACAAATTCGAGTCTGCCACATCAACAGTCAAAAAATTCTGTCTGAGTCTTTTTCGTAAGTTTTCAAATCCTCGGCTGAATCATCATACGGAGGGAAAGTGGGTGGATGGACCGGTGGAAGCGAACCCTGTCTGTTAATGAAGCCAACAATGTGGTCACTGCCGAAGTAAGCTGTTCAATCAGGGCCTGCGCCACGGCACTCATAATGACTAACTTGATGAAACCGCACTTAAAGACTGTACACGCGAAAACCGTTCCAAACTCGTCGCCAACTGTGTAGTAACCAAGTAGTACACGAAACCGAGCCAAGTAATACAAATATGGCTTTAGTCATAAACCTCTGAATAATAACACAAATAGGCATCTCGAGAATCCCCACTTTACGAGACACAGAACAACTGGTGGCAACGGTACAACTGGATGAACAAAGTGAGCGTCAGTCAGCGCTGCTCCGCGCATGTAATTATATGCGCGAGTCGGCAGCAGACGGCGCGGCAGAGACCACGGCGCGGCAGAGACCGCGCCGCGCGCACGCCTCCTACAGCCTGCCTCCAGCGGCCAGCCCATACTAATACAGTTGGCGATCGACTGACACAGACACGCGCGTCTTCACCACACTCGGCGCACTCACACTCACAGGCATTATGATTGGAGTCACGAACGATGGCGATCGAGTTTAGGCTTGTTCTGCACAGCTACGTCACGTATGCTCCGACAGCCAATGAGCGTGCAGTATGTTCTGAGCCTCTGCTGTGAATGCCGTAGCTAATGCGAGCAATAAACGTGGTCGTAGCGAGTTGTTTAGTGAATTTCGATTTAATTTGTTGCGATTTGTCATCGCATACTGTCGTGGTGACAAATTGTGCATAAGTAAGCGGGAGACATAATCTGCAGAATATAGATTGTCTTCAAGCGGCAAGCATACACATGTGCGTACCACAACTGTCGCTTGAAATCGTCAGCAATGCAATCCCTGTCCGCTCCTCGACATACGCGAACCGCCATCATTCGTGGATCGGATTATAGTAGCAGGATACAGCAAGCTGCGATCTACTAAAACTACGATTCGGTAGTTTCGATACAGCACACAATGACGTAGTAAATGGTAGTATTACCGGGAGTATTGGTAACACTCCTAGGGAATGAAAGATAAATGAATGTGTAAAAGAGAAACTGGCAGCCAAAGTTTCCTTCTTCTTTATTATTATTATTATTATTATTTCTATTTTTCTCAGACCTTAGGTCTGGTTAAAAATGGAAAGTGACGCGGACCTTCATCAAGCGTGACTTCCTTTTAACTGTACGGTATATGTTATATTGTATTTAGGAACTTTCGGGTTATTGAACACGTATCAATAATTACGGATTTCTCTAGTTGTATATATACGTTTGGATGTAGCTGTATTGCATTGATGTACTGGTGGATATTGTGTGGTATGACTCCTGTAGTTGATAGTATAATCGGTATAATGTCAACTTTATCCTGATGCCACATGTCCTTGACTTCCTCAGTCAGTTGGATGTATTTTTCAATTTTTTTCTCCTGTTTTCTTCTGTATATTTGTTGTATTGGGTATGGATATTTCGATTAGTTGTGTAATTTCTTCTTTTTATTGGTGAGTATGATGTCAGGTTTGTTATGTGGTGGTGTTTTATCTGTTATAATGGTTCTGTTCCAGTATAATTTGTATTCATCATTCTCCAGTACATTTTGTGGTGCATACTTGTATGTGGGAATGTGTTGTTTTATTAGTTTATGTTTTATGGCAAGTTGTTGATGTATTATTTTTGCTACATTGTCATGTATTCTGGGGTATTCTGTATTTGCTAGTATTGTACATCCACTTGCGATGTGATCTACTGTTTCTATTTGTTTATTATTATTATTATTATTATTATTATTATTGTGTTTGGCACACAATTGTAGCCACACATCAACCAGTGTTAGTCCATTGTGTTTTTTTTATATTCTTACCCGATATAAATTGCATTTTATAAATAACAAAATTATTTGATAATGTAACTTCTGCGCTTTCATCTAAACGAGGCAATTACTTTTGATGCAAGTATGGTTTACGTACACAAACACAAAAAAAATTATGTAGTTATTGTTATTTTGTACTCAATAAAACATAATTCATCATGATTTAGGGCTAGCGTTTCGTGTTGTTATTGGTAAGTGAAGAAGTTGTTTATGAATAACAGAAACATGTTTATGAAGTAATGAAGTGATGTTTGATATGCTTTTGTTCTTTTTTCCTTTTTTAATTTCACTTTTTTTGAGGAAATTGCGATTCCTGACGCTATATGATAAATCTGTACTGCTTTCTTTTATTTTTGCTACAACTTCCCTCTGCTTCACTTTGCAAATCAACAGTTTTCAAATAAAACCTCAACGAAAGATTTCTATTTTGCTATAAACATTATTTTTAAGTAACAGACAGGAGGATAATTACGTAGAACAAAGATGTTTGGTAGGTTATGCGGTCCTTTAGATATATTCACTCAGTTTCTACACAGTTCATCACTTCAGGTTTCTATGAGGCTCTACCAAGACACAGATCACACATGTAAACAAAGGGATAAATATGACTTTATTCCCGAAAGGTGAACAGCACACCTAACGACAAGGTAACGCAGTTACGGTCTTAACTGACCAGGGTTACTAGGAAAACTACCGTAGTCTACGCTTACTGGGGTAGCTAACGGTGGTTTTACAACTCTACAACTGTTCAACGTAGTTGACCTAGGCTGTATCCTCACTGAACCTCAACTGGTTCGATACTGAACACTCTCTTCTGACATTGCGCCACTCTTGCAGCACAATGGTTTTAGCGTGGGACATGTGTCGATTACTTTCTGAAGTCCCTACGTAACTCACTCGGTGAATTAACGACCGCTGGTTTGCTATACCGCAAGCCTGACTGTGATTTGTAAACGGTTCCTCACATTCGTTTCCGAATTGCTACGCTGGTCCTCAACGTGTGCCTCAGAAAATACGATAAAAGAACGGTTCAGTTGCGAATACACACAGAACAAAATTCACACGATGCACAAACAAATAGCACACTCGATTACCCTTCCTTCGGTTAACTGATGACAGTGGCGACAGGAACGCCATACGACCACAAAGTTAAATAGGATAAATTTGCCAAATCATGAAAACAGCATAACCTGCAAAAGTCCGGCCCCGGTAGCTGAGTGGTCAGCGCGACAGAATGTCAATCCTAAGGGCCCGGGTTAGATTCCCGGCTGGGTCGGAGATTTTCTCCGCTTAGGGATTGGGTGTTGTATTGTCCTAATCATCATCATTTCATCCCCATCGACGGGCATGTCGCCGAAGTGGTGTCAGATCGAAAAACTTGCATCCGCCGAACGGTCTACCCGACGGGAGGCTCTAGTCACACGACGTTTACGTTTTACCCCACACAAAAGGTAAACGATAGAAAGAAAGAGAGAGAGTCTACAAAAACCAGGCATAAAGTTACCACGCAATTGATTACTCACTCAGGAATGTACCTGTCAGTCCCAAAATTAGTGGTGATGTCAGGAAGGGTCCAGCTATCACATCCCAAACATATGACTTTTAGCGAGGTCCTCAATGGGCCACGATAAAGCGAAGTGTTTCCTATAATTCCGCAAAATCACGCAAACTATTTTGCGCAAGGAAGCGACTGGAATGGCTTATGAACTTTTAACCCTTTAGTGGACAATTTTGTTCTCAGTGCATCCTGGTGAATGTTAACTGTCAGCATCGCTCATAATGGTTGCATTGGCTACCCACAGTTAGCAGCCCCTGTGTTTAGCTCAATATTTTGTCACCAGATGGCACATAAACGACTGGTTGCATAAGAAGTGTAAGCTGCCGGATGGCACTTGTCCTTTTTAAGTTGCATCACGAATGAGGGATGATTTTCATACAGGGTTTGTCAGTTCACTGATATGAAACATGTACATGTACATTCCTTAACATAAAAATAAAACAGTATTTTAGACACTGAAAGACTGCTTTTAAGCGATATCCTATGTTATTAAATAAATAAATATAAAATTTTAATATTATTTTATTACAAGCACCATTTACAAGTAAAAACACTAGAATAATGATTTTTTTCAAAATTTAATGCATTAAAGAAAGCAATAGTACTAAATTCAGAAACTTCAGACAGTCGCCATTCTTAGTAATTACGTTTATTGCATTCATAAAAGAAGCAATCGTTAAAAATGTCTGCAAAATATAGCTGAGTATTTGGCTTTCAAAAAATTAACGATAACAAATTTCAGGACAATAACTCTAGACGAATCATGCCTGTTAGCACTTAATAAACTAGGTGTCAATCCTAAGACGCATTTTCTCTGATCTTTCGGTAGTTATTTGCAATTTAGTTTTCGCAGTGTGTAGCTGGAGTCATCCGAAGCAGATACTGCTCATTGTATCTCTCATGCGACGCCCAGTGTCGATGGAAAGCGTCGATTTGTTCCCCGTTAAAACAAAGTGGTTTTTACTGGAATGTCTATTAGATTCTTTTTTGTGCAAGTGTTTTTAAATTTTACTTGTATTGGCAGGAAAAAGTTATTCATTGGAGAACAGTGCGTTGCGTTAGGAACATATGGTGTCACTTTCGGGGGACTGAATCGTGCTGTAATATCCAGCACTAAGTAATTTGAGGTCAAAATAAATGGAACCGTCTTTTCTAATGCGCCAATTATTCGCTTCATTTACTTTTTGACGTTTGTCAGTCCTCTACATCTATATGAATGACGTCTCTATGTATTACACCGCACTTGCTATTATGAAAAATGTTGTGTTATTCGGCAAAGGGGTGGTAGTCCCGAAGAACTTCCGCTTTCTGGAGTGCTTCCGCTCAATGTGACGCAGCAGTTTCTATCAGTATTGTGCCGTTCCTCAAGCGCCCCCAGATTTTGCTGTAATGCTCTATTTATATAGAATCCTTTCGCTTAGTAAAAAGAAAATGAGACAATAAATGTTCCGTTACTAATAAGTATCCTTTCATGATCTGACGCTCTCAATGTGCTGTCTAAAACCCTTTTTGTTGAGTGGGTGTTATTTCTCCCAGACATTATACCTGTCGGTACTTAATAAATTATACTCTTTACCTAATGTCTCTGTATTGGTCTGTAGACGAATAAGGTAAGTAACTACCATCACGTAAATTATTATTATTATTATTATTATTATTATTATTATTATTATTATTATTAAATGATTTAACGTAACACTCGTCCAACAACCCCACACACAACACTCCGATGCTCGCGCCGCGATCTAGTGCAGCTGAAGAACGCGGTCTTTCCGTCGTTGGTCGTTCGCGGCGTCGTCAGCGGACAGATGTAGATTTACTTACGAGCTGAGGTCGCCACAGCACACGCCCACAACGAAAAAGAGGACAAAAATTAAACTAATTCGATCCATGAAATGTCTGCTGAATCGAATAGGAAACGTACTTTTCTTCCGTAGTGTGTTCCATATTTTGTGGCCGTGTGCTGGTGGGCCGGCTGGTGTTGCGAGGTGACTGCTGCACGCGGATTGACGTGGCCTGTCGGTTTCCAGGTGGGGGGCGCTGCCCTGCTGATGTTGCGGTGCCGATAGGTGCGGTGCGGCGGGTGTTCTGCGTCCGGTGTTTGCCTGTGTTTCAGTGGCGTCCTCTGCACTTAGGAATGCTGGCTTGCACCTCTTTTAAAGTGACTTTTGTTGTTATCTTATTAACTTTACGTAGTTAATTCAACATTTTAAATCTGTGCTCTATAAATGTTTCGAGAGACTGGTACAGTAATGGCGTAAACTAAACAAAGAGATAGCAAAATATAAATACAGTATACAAATTATTAATTCAGAAAAAAGAGTATTTCGATTTCACTCAAGGGAAGTCATCCAAATCTATGTTCATTACTCTAGTTCATTTGTGGTATTCGCAGTTGGAGTTTCGTTGGAATTGGGTGTTCTGGGAAACCGTCTCCGGGTCGAGTGATGCTTCGTTCGTCCGGCTGTTGCAGCTTACTTCCCAGGTATTGATGTGCTGTGCTAATGCGAACTGATGCTGAAAGGAACACATCGTTTCTTGTTATCGTTAACCAGTTGCTTGGTCGGCGTGGTTGCAGACGTTCGTCATAGAGTTTTCAAACACTGCGTCTAATGCTATAATTAGGGAGCTCATAAGGATTTCTTTACATTATAATGTTATGATTGTTTTATCATGTTTCTCTCATAGATAAGCCAGAAACTGTAATTTCTTGGTGTCTCACAGGCGGAGGATGCTGTGCGCTATATGGGAGACTAGCCATATTGTGTCAGATATCTTGCATACAGGGACTGGATTAACGTCTGCTGCTGTGACTTGTTGCGTCGAAGGGCTTCGGTGCGTGTCTGGTGGTCAGTCCGAATATTTGTTTACTGATTTTTCAAACGGTTGCGACCGTCCGAAACAAAATCTTGTGCAGTGAAGTAGGTCATCTGAAACCCGTGTCGCAGACGCCTCTCTTGATCTGGCGTATGCTTGCCAGTTTTACATTAGTTGCTATCATCCTTTTCATAACCTTGTACTCGTGTCACGGACTTCTGGTGGTAAGAAACATGCCGAGACATTTTCCCATACGATGCTCCACCGGCACTCGGCAAATTTTGATTTACTGGTATTCTTCAGTGACTTGCCTCTGCCAGCGTCTTGTAATTTCATTGAAGCCTCCTCTATGGGATTGAGCATTTTTTCTGTTACGTTGCTCTTCTGCAACTAATATTGACAGAAACAGTCGGTTGTAGGTGGATTCTTTGTGTAGCTCGTGGCAGCTGTTGCAAACTCTGGTCTGTATTGGTCGGATAAGGCTGCTGTCGGGTTGGACGGATCGTTTTCTAAGACTCTGGATGTCCTGTGTATCAGCAAGGAAGCATTTTCACACAAAATCGATCACGCCGAGGTCTGGTTTTAGAGTGCATGAGGTGTTTGCAGTTTTAAATGTGTCTCCACGCTACAGCAGTCAGGGGACCGCTTGTACGAGGGGCATTCAATACGTAATTCAACACTTTTCTTCTGAAAACATGTCGGTTTTATTCAAGATTCCAATACACCATATTATCCCCAACTCTTCTAGCTACAAAACCCTATTTTTCCTCATAATCAACGTTCAATGCACCGGTCTTACGCTACCTTACTGGGAGGGCCTGTATTCCCACTGGTACCACTATACTGATCAACGTCGGAGCCAATATCTTGTTGCATCAGTACCCTCCCGATCATCCACGCACTGCTTTCCGCGGAGTGCATCCGTCATTGGTACAAACAGATGGAAGTCGGAAGGTGCGAGATTCAGCTGTAGGGTGGATGAGGAAGACGAGTCCAATGATTTTTATGGGCGCCTCTCTGGTGCGGAGACATACGTGTGGGCTTGCGTTGTCTTGAGAAGAAGTTCGTTTGCAGCGACGAACATACTGAAGTCGTTTCTTCAAATTCCTGAGGGTAGCACTATACACTTTAGAGTTGATCGTTGCGCCAAGAGGGAGGACATCAAACAGAATAGCACCCTCGGAGACCCAGAAGACCTTCGCGATGACTACCTGCTAACATTGCGGCTTTTAACTTTTTCTTCTAAGCAGAGGTGATATTGCACCACTCCATGGATTACTGTTTTGTTTCCGGTTCGAAGTGATGAAACCACATTTAATCGTCTGTGGCGATGTTCGACAAAAATGTCACGATCAGACCCGAAACGTGCAAGGAACGTCGCACATATGGTCCTTCGTTGCTGCGCGCGAGCAGCCGGCACGCGGGAGATCGGACAAGCCGCGCTACCTCGTTGCGATGACGACAGCCGCCTTGCCCAACGACTCACCATGCATTTGTTCACTGCCAGGTTTCCGTAGACATTTCGCAAGCGCCTTCGAATATCTGTGGTATTCTGGTTTTCCGCCAAAAGAAAATGTTAAAATGTGTGTGAAATGTTATGGGACTTAACTACTAACGTCATCAGTCCCTAAGCTTACACACTACTTAACCTAAATTATCCTAAGGACAAACACACTCACCCATGCCCGAGGGAGGATTCGAACCTCCGCCGGGATCAGCCGCACAGTCCACGACTACAGCGCCTCAGACCGCTCGGCTAATTCCGCGCGGCAGCTTGTCTAACCCTTTGCTGTTCAAAGTAAATATCGCTAGGTCATCTGCGTAAGCTTCGCAAGCTATGAGTGAGCTTTCAGCTGTTAGACACGTGCATGAGGACGAGATTTTGCTTAGTAATGGATCGAGCATTATGACGAATAATGCCATAAATAATGGACATCACTGTTTTATTGAGCACTTGACTGGAAAAGAATCTGTTGCTTCTCAGTTGATAATGATTCAAGGATTAGAATTTGTCAGTAAATGAAAGATTATAGTCGCCAATTTTTTTCTCAAATCCAAGAGCGTTCACGACTGTCTTGAGGTATTCATGGCTGATTCTGTCGAATGGCTTTTTAGAGTCGACTGACATTATTGCTGTGGAAACTTGGTCGGCTCTAACGTATCCAATTAAATCGTGATACCTCATAACTACGTTGAATACCGATTTGCCTGTTACAGCGAGTGGCCGAGCGGTTCTAGGCGCTTCACCCTGGAACCGCGCGACCGCTACGGTCGCAGGTTCGAATCCTGCCTCGGGCATGGATGTGTATGATGTCCTTAGGTTAGTTAGGTTTAAGTAGTTCTAAGTTCTAGGGGACTGATGACCTCAGATGTTAAGTCCCATAGTGCTCAGAGCCATTTGAACCATTTGTTACGGCGAATATGTGTCTCGTACATGGTCACTGTCTCCAAGTGTGATCGATCGAAGACTTTCGATTTCGTATTGCTTTTGACTTTTTGCTGTTAGGACAAATCTGCTTTCGAGGAAATGTGGGACATATGTTCTATTTGGAAGTCTGCTGCTGAGTGTCCTACTATTTCTTACCATAACGGGATATGGGCCTTGGCAGTGCGCCTCCAGTAACCTGAGCAATGGACCGCGCCGGAGGAAAGCGTAATTCCTTATTGACAGGTCTCTGAAAAAAAGTAGTATAGTTCGAGTCGAGCGCGTAGCCTCCATTTGTCACCTGAGTTCCGTGAGGAAATCTTAAGTTAGATTAAGTAGTGTGTAAGCTTAGGGACCAATGACCTCAGCAGTTTGGTCCCATAGGATCTCACCACAAATTTCCAAGTTTTCCAATTTCTAATCAACAAAAGGAAGCTCTACCTTTCAGATAACGAAAGTAAACATCGACTGTAACTGAAGAAAAACAAGATACATCAATATGGTAATAACTGACAGTATTATTTGTATGTGTGTACACGTCACGTTACTTAGAACGAATTTTACTGTGGAACGCTGTACATGTCAGCACTGTCAGAAGGCAGATTTTCACGAAATGGTGAAAGGCAAATTGGCGACGTCTCATCGGAATTTCTGTCTCCTTCTCAGCGAATAACGCGCCTCTCAGCCACCATCATTGATGCTCATGATAGTACTCATACAATAGTAGTTTGCAGACTTATGCCTTACAACAGTTTACTAAGCATTAAAAACTTCTTAAGTGTTTGCAAAATTAGGCCAAAGATCGAAAATATGCATTTAAAATATGCATTTGATTCTTTTATAAACTATGGAACTCTTGTAACATGTTGGATCTTTGATGTTGGAATTAAGCGCTTAGATCGTAACTTTATAAGGTTACGATTTTTTGTTTAGAACTTTAATTCTCCTTTACATCGTCGTCGTCGGCGGCGGTGGCGGCGGCGGCGGCATCATCATTTTGTCTTCTTCTCCTTCTTCGTCTTCTTCTTTACGCATTAGACCGATCTGTTACGAACCTCGGATCTGATGTTTGCATCGTCTCTTTGGTCTGCCCACTTTGTGGAACACACTACCTGTCTGCCTGCAGATTGAGTATGGCAAACGTTCATCGCTCGACTGCTCTGTAGGAGATTTACAATTTTGTCGATGTTCTAAGGAATTTCTAATTTAATCTTAGTCTGAGGCACAGAACTACCAAACACGAAATACGGTTTCAACAAACGTGGCGGTTCTTTCTCTTTCGCTAAGTTATATCATAACACAGAACATCTCACCAATGGACTGGGTACAAACGCTCATTTCAGATTCATTACCTAATAGTGTGCTACGCTCTAGGTGAAATATGTAATGCATGTATGTTGGTACGTTCTGCCCCTGTTGGTTTCCCATGGTTGGTGTGTATGGAGAGTTGTATCAAACGATTTCTTTTATGGAGATAATGTGTTTCTGTGCCGATGAGTATGTAACATACGATATTCTCTTCTTCCATGTACGAAGAATGTGGCCTCAACCGTTGACCGTAATTTCTTGTAATTCTACATGTAAGAAAATGCTACCACTATTCTCTCCCCTCATTTATTTAGGCTATCAGTTGTTACAGAAGACAGCGTCAAGCTGCGAAAAACGTATTATTATTCCACATTTTGATATCTCTTTCCCACCACACATTCGATTTTCTAACAGGATAACTTTCTATTCCAAAAGCCAGAATCGTCCACAAGGACCATTGGGTCTCTATGCCCCCGAATTCGGCCAGAATATGTTCCAGTTCTTGCTTATAAGTGACTAACGGTTTTCTCGCAATCGACAGAGTTACGTGAACTGTGCTTGAGGATCTTTCGTCTTCAACCTCTGTTTTGCAGAAAAAGACATAAAATGTTGAGAACATATTAAGATAAGACAAATGGGTAAACGAGGACCTGCTCAGACAACCATATATAATGCCAAATCATTCCTTTCTCGTTTGACACAATATATTTTTTTTTAATAGAATGAAGATGAGCGCCAGATTAGGACTCGATCTCACCTCCACCATCTTCATCGCTCTCTTCTCGGTTGGACTGTGCGCCGAGGCTGCATAATTCAGTCGATGAGAGCAGTGTCAGCAGATGGCAAGGTTCCAGTTTCGAGCCCAAGTATTCGACACAGTTTTAGTGTGCCAGGAAGTTTCAACACAGAGCGCACTCCGCTCCAGCCGGAAAGATTCAGCGGGGGTGTAAAGTTAAATTTATAAGTACAATTTCTGTCACATAAGTAATCATGCTTCTAATTGGAAGGCTATGAAATATCACATCACAATTCTCACGACTCTCAAATGACCGTATTATAAACTGACGATTTATATACGCTGACGGGAAAAAAATCACAACACTAAAACGTAATTAATGTTGACTAATGAAACTTCGGGAATACGTTTGTCTAGGTTAAATATTTAAGTGCTTGACATTGCAAACTCAGAGGTTAATGTAAATGTGAGGAAAACCACTGCAAATGTCAAATGTTGGTACGTTAATAACCGGTGTAACCACTAGACTGTTGCATGCAAGCATGTTAACGTTCATGCATTGTGTTTTACAGGTGCCGGATGTCATTTTGTGAGCGAGTTCCATGCATATTGCACTTAGTCTGTCAATACAGGGACAGTTAACGCTGTTTGTGTATGATGCTGCAGTGTTCGTTCAATAATGTTCCTTAAGAGCTTGACTGGAGACAGGTCTGATGATCGATCAGACCAAGGCATCATATCGACACTCTGTAGAGCATCTTGGTTTCTACATCTGTTATGGGCGAGTGTTATCCCGTTGGAGAACACCCTCTGCAATGATGTTCATGCATGGCAGCACAACAGGTCGAATCACCAGATTGATATAGAAATTTGCAGTCAAGGTGTATGGGATAACGACGAGAGTACTCCTGCTGTCATTCCAAATCGTACCCCAGACCATAACTCCAGGTGTAGGTCCAGTGTTTCTAGAAATCAAACAGGTTGGTTGCAAGTCCTCATCTGGCCTCGTAACTCACACACGGCCATGGCTGGCACCGAGGCAGAACCAGCTTTCATAAAGAAAAAAACAACAGACCTCCACTCTGCTCTCCAATGAGCTCTCGCTTTACATCACTGAAGTCGTAAACTGCAATGGTTTTCACAGTTCATTGTGTCACTCTGGTGTCAAGTGTTGCTTAAATTGTTGCTGCAGGTGCAGCACGATGCGCCAGCGCCAAACGCCGAACACGATGTACTTCCCTCTCGGTAGTACAACGTGGCTGTACGGAGCCCGGTCTTCTTGCGATCGTACATTCTCGTGAACACTGCTGCCAACAATCATATACAGTGGGTGCCTTTCTGCCAAATCTTTCTGTAATATCACGTAAGATACATCCAACTTCTCGCAGCCCTATTACACTGTCTCGTTCGAACTCACTGAGGTGTTCAAATGGCGTCTTTGTGGCCTTAAAGGCATTCTTAACTACAATCAACTCAGCACGTCCAGTTTCAAACATACCTACGCTCATTACTGTTACGGCTTGTATTTGAAGCAATCCTGATTTGCATCGTCGTAGTGGCGCTACTAGCGCCTTCTTGTACGACTGACGACAAATTTTGGATATACATCATCTTTCACTTGCAGAAATACGCTACTAACTTTCGTTTATGCCGCACAACTCCTTCTTGTTATTGCGGGGTTTTTCCCGTCAGTGGAAACTTGTTTCTCGGATTGCCAACTTGTTGCCACCAGCTGCTTATTAACAGTATCACAAAGGCTGCGTTTGCTCACTCATGTTACGCTCTTTTGGAGTGCCTGATTGAGAACGCAGGAGTATTCAGTCATTTTATTTAAGTTCCGTTAGTAAGGGCTAAACTAGGGTTTCGATCCATTCATCTTCATTCTTCTGGGCTGATTTCAGAAGAAACATCAGTGCCCACTTAGTATTTCTCACATGTAAACTCCACTATGATTATCAGTTCAACATAAAATCACCTCATTGTTTATGTTCCTTGATTCGAGAGAATTAGGGATGTTCTGTTGCAAGCCCAATTTCTCCAGCATGTTCGCGAGTGTCTTCTAGATGTTAAGGTTGTCTCAACATTTCAAGGTCACGATGATACAAAGAACTTTCAAATCGTGTACTGATCATAAGAAATTAATATTTACTTTTATTATCATAATTAACTTTCGCCTTGCAGCAACCTCTTTAACTTACAGCAAGTGTTGAGTATGACGTCAGTCAGTTTTAATGGATTCGTTGTTATGTTATTACCATTTGACAAAACTGAACTGTGGGTTAAAAATAATTTAATCGTACTGCTGTCGCACATTGGTTATCACAGCATTATAACTGATGCTCCCCCAGTAGGCCTGCTCCACGCACTTCACTATGAGAAACGTGCTTTACATATACACGCTGACGCGTTCTTATTGACAAATATCATATACAATCCAACGTCACGTCTTCAAATTCTCCAGTGCGAACATTTATTTATTGAAAAACGAAGGCCTGCACTCTATGGCTTCAAGGAGCAGGTTTCTTCTAAGTTTGTATCCTTGTCAGTAAACGTATTGTGATGACGTCTGTCCTGAAATTGCTCACTGTTGATTCCCTAGCTTTCCGAACACTACATTATGCAGCTTCGTACATTAAACGCGTTTCTGTATGTTCCTTATACAAGTAATACTCTAACTTCAATAACCAGTCATTAACTGTATATAGTGATAAACACATTGTCTATATCATAGACGATAGTCTTTTGTTCTCCAAGGCTTGGCCACGGAAGTCGTTGAGGCACATAGTTGTTTGCTATGGACCATAAATAATTTACAAATGTGTGACTGTCGCACATTGCTTGCACAGCTCCTCCTGCAACCTGAAATATTCATTTAAACCATTGGTCTCCGGTGTCAAATTACTCGGTTTGTTAGACTTTGTCACCTATACAGTTTTCACCCTAAATGGCTTTTAGACATCGTATATTCTATGATGATGCACTTTCTTGCAGGGTACTCTTGTTTCCAGGCTAGCAATATCGATTTTTTAAAGAATCCATACTAGTGTCATTTGCCACTTAGAGTCAGTGGAAGCTATATATTTTGTGAATAAACTTCCATTAACTGTTTGTTTCGGCTTTCTGGTTACCCTTACATAATTTGGTGTTACAGTTTCGTCTTAAGGTTTACTTATTCCAGTCAACGCTTTCCATATTGACCTATTGTAGCACTTGCATATGAGGTTTGGACAATTCTGCTGCACCCTGAGTCCATCTTCAGATTCCTTTATGTTGTCTGAATTTACGCACACGCATGCGATCACAACAAACTGATGAACCGAAGCATTGGTCCTATGGGCTGTAAAGTTTGTTTTAAGTGTTTGTGACTGCAGATTGTTAAACATTTCTGCACAATCGACGTACGACATGCTCTTTGTGTTGCTTAGTTTCCTCCGTGTTTGATGAGTTCCCAAACAATCGAACTGACACTGAAAATGGTTCAAATGGCTCTGAGCACTATGAGACTTAACATCTATGGTTATCAGTCCCCTAGAACTTAGAACTACTTAAACCTAACTAACCTAAGGACAGCACACAACACCCAGCCATCACGAGGCAGAGAAAATCCCTGACCCCGCCGGGAATCTAACCCGGGAACCCGGGCGTGGGAAGTGAGAACGCTACCGCACGACCACGAGATGCGGGCAACTGACACTGACTTTGGATAAATCATAACGATGACAGACACAAAGTGAAGACTTGAACATCACAAGCTTATATTATGAATGACAGATATGTTTGGAGGACTAACAGGTGAAACGAAAAATGAATGCTTGTTAAATACGACATTACAAAATAACAGACAACGATGACTGTAACCGATAATTGACCTGTGATAAGGTGGATATGTGGTAAGTAGCGAGAAAGGGAGAATGAGCTGTTACCAGTGACGATGGGACGATCTTAAGCAGCACAGGTACTCTGTTGTTAGTAAAAGATTCAGCACGTTCGTCTTCCTAACTATTCCTAACACATTATCAGCGATAATGCAAATGGAGCTGCTCCTATCTGCATCCCCCGCAGCAGAGGGGTAGACATATACACTGAGATAATGCCCCACACGTCTGATACACGTACTAGCAATCTGCAGCATTGCAACATTCACACGTCACCATTATTCATCGTATTATCGGTGCCCAGCCGACATAAACTGAGCGCCAGCCACATTTACGAAGCCCCACGCGGCTATTTCCAGAAATAATAACGATTTCCCGGCTGTGAAACGGTTCTGGTAATTACTGCTGCCTGTTTAGGGCCTGATTGTCAGAGAAACATTCTAGTTTACACAATCGCTGCGAAGTGTTAATTTCGGCAAATTTTATGATTAGTTCACAAGTCTAATGAATATAAACATTGACAATTTGTGCCGGTGTGTTTCTTTTCTTGATTTGTGCATCTCGTGTGCGCAGCAGAGGAAATAAATCGGTGCTGTTTTTCCCATTTTAATAAAGAGGATTTACACTGAACGAATTAAGCAATAGATTTCTATCTACATTGGAAAACTCAATGACGCTAACTCCTTTTATAACATCTTGATGTTATGTATCTAGAGAACTACTTTTTAAACATAAAATAATACAGTATTCTGCGCAAACCAATAATCACAAAACTAATAAAATTAAAAATGCGCTTTAAGAAATAGGTTAATTTTTTTCTCGATTGACCACAACGGAACTTTTCTTCCGTCAGCTTCGGTGCATGGTAGAGGCACACGTTTCAGTCGTGTCCGCAGAACATTACTAGGCATGGAACAGCTATTTCTAACCTTACTTTTGCCAACGTTGAAGTAAAAAGCCTGATCTAGGATTTACTCAAAGATTTCCCTGGATTTGCTCTTACTCGATCCCAGGTCAGCACAAGTGGATATCGAAGTATTGCAGACGCCACTCTTATTCCAAAAACGTCACACTTATAAATTTATGTCGTCACTTCCTTAATTCATTATCGCTAAAATTATTGTAAGCTCTAAATTGTGCCTGTCTCATTTTCCTCTGGCTCTTGTCAAATTTGTGATGAGCGCTGTAATATATCTAAATTGCACCTAATCAATACAGTTAATCATATTTTAAATCACTGTTATTTTATCTCAGTTTAAGAAATTTTATCCATGTATTGGGAGAATTTACTGTTATAAATGCACAAGTGAATGACTGTTTTTATATTATTATTATAGTCAGTTGCCAAACTTCACTGCTCAGGGAAATCCTGCTTCACTTAATACTGCGTTATCTTCATCTGTGTAGACTACTTTATGCAGTAATGATATGCCAATAAATTCATAAATCGCTGGCATTACCTGCAATACCTCTTCGGTTAAACCGCATGTGGTTTTCATACCCTTCACCAAACCTGTTCCATTTTTGCATGTGGCCATAGGTAAAAGCAGAGTTTATCACTACAACTTTCGGTGAAATGTCCTGCCAATTAATAAAATCCGGTCATTTAAGATACGACGTTCCGAAAATGTTTCACTTAAACGCTGCTCGTTAATGAGCCTTCCGCACCAGACGAGTATGGGCTGAAGAGGAACCCGTATGTACCTCTTATCTGGCCGAAAGCCCTTTGACACGGCTGGACGGTCGATTGAACTCACCTCTTATCATTCCATTAGTGACAACTAACACGCACTCTGCCTTGTTAAAACTTTCTCCCTGTCATCCACGCAACGTGATGATCAGGCATTGTTGTGCGTTCTTCAGCCAGAACACTAGTTTGATGCAGCTCTCGATGCTACTCTATCTTATTCTCTTCATCTTCGAATAACTACTGTAACCTACATCTTTCTGTACCTGCTTACTATTTTCATCTCTTGGTCTCCTACGAATCTTACCACACACACTTCCCTCCAATACTGAACTGGTGATCCCTTGGTATCTAAGAATGTATCCTACCAACCGATCTCTTCTGTTGGTCGCCGGCTGCGGTGGCCGTGCGGTTCTGGCGCTGCAGTCCGGAACCGCGGGACTGCTACGGTCGCAGGTTCGAATCCTGCCTCGGGCATGGGTGTGTGTGATGTCCTTAGGTTAGTTAGGTTTAAGTAGTTCTAAGTTCTAGGGGACTTATGACCTAAGATGTTGAGTCCAATAGTGCTCAGAGCCATTTGAACCATTTGGAAGACCATAAAGAGCAACAAAGGACAGTCGGCGTTGAATACCGGGCGATCAGACATGTCCTTCCTGGCCATAGCCAATGCAAGTAGGCGGTTGTCCTTCGTACATGACAATGGCACTGCAGCCTCCAATTACTAGATAGGATGGCACATGCTTCGTCAGTGCAGTCAATTTGTCACACTCCGTTTAAGATGGGATATGTCTCAAACGTTTTCCATTTTTCAGCCAGGTGGCTTAGCACGTTTCCGTACGGTTTGAAAGCTGTCATCACAACATCTGGCTGGACTTCGAATGGCAGCTCGAAAACCCACAGTATGCGAAACCTTAATCCAGCGTGGTCGATCGTTACTGTTCGTATGTGGCCGTCAGGATGCTTAAAATTAAGCTCATGAGTATGTCTGCGCACATCATCAGTGCACGCCTCTTCATTGATCACTTTCATGTATACGACACTGTTTGTTATAGAAAAGGGGATCCCAATGATGTCTTGAGGTGCAATTGAAGTTCTTCTTGGATGAAACGTTCAATTTCAAGTGCTCGAAGTCTTTCGTAGTCCGCTTGAAATGTGATCTTAATTGTGGAGTTGCGGTACGAGTGTGCCATGGCACTACCGGGAGACGTACGCTTTACACTCGCCGCAGCGGAAGGTAAACAGGAAAACACTCGCGCGCGCGGGTCCCCAACAGGCGGGACTCAGGCACAACGTCCTGCCCCACCGCTGCTAACAGTGGACTGCGACCACTCAGCTACCGGGGGCGGACTTCATAGTCATTTTGATGCCATTTAGACATATGTATTTGAGGTAGTTACGTCAAATTAAATGCTTAGAACAGGGTACAGAAAATTCCTGAAGTTTACATGTTTCATGTTTTCAAGCAAAACTTAACATTTTTATGGCACTCTACGCAGACAGTATCTCCTCTGACACCAGATTATAGCATTTTTCGTTTGATTAGAAGCAGTATCTCCCTTTGTTTTATTTTTTCTTGTTTCCCTTTAGTTTATTCACTGCAGCTAGCTAAAGTAACTTTAAATTGTACATATATATACAATACAGAGCTTTAAATTTATCTTCGGTAACCTGATAAATAGTGAAAATCGTCCGCCACTTGCTTATAAAACAAGGCACATGAAATAGGCTTCATATAGGGAACTGGTCAGAATATGCTGTACATCTGCTTATTTTTTAAATTGCAGTTATGAATTATTTTCAACTGACGAAATATTTGACTTTCTTCTCGTAGTACGTTGTAGATGCACACGCTTAACACGAATCAGACGCACGCTCAGGAGACATACTGACTTATTCTCTCTGTAACTCAGATCACTTAGATGCCATTTCCCCGTAGTTTCATATCCCCTCCATGCTCATTTAAACGTGTTTCAGTTTTTACACCTAGTTGTTATTATCTAAGCAGAACCTGAAGCTGACACCACAGGAATAACATCATATATAGGTACTTCTGATAGCACGTTAGACATGTCGTCCCACGCTAAGACCATTACGCAACATGAGTGAAGCTTTCCCAGGTGTTTCCAGGTTTCCTTGAGACAGTGCTGCTGCGTCAAGCGTAACAGGTGCATCAGTGTGGGACAGAAATGATGCGGCAATAGGAAACGCAATCCAAATTTGAAGTGTGCGGGACAGTACGATTCTTGTGAGCAAACGTTTAAAGTGTACAAAGATTCACAGTGAAATTCTGGCGGTATGTGGACCAGATTCAGTGTCATGTTCCGTCATAATAAAAAGGTGTGAGCAATTTCTCGAAGGCCACGCAGACGTGGATAAGGCTGGACATGAAGCCCAGATCTTGCACCATGCAGATTTCGTCTTTTCGGAAATGTGAAAGAACATCTGCAGGAAAGAGATTTTCCAGCGGCGATGAGGTTCACAGAGCTATTCTCGAAAGACTTAGTGACAAAGGAGCTGATTTCTATCGTCGAGCTGGCCGCGGTGGCAAAGCGGTTCTAGGCGTTTCAGTCTTGAACCGCGCGACTGCTACGATCGCAGGTTCGAATCCTGCCTCGGGCATGGATGTGTGATATCCTTAGGTTAGTTAGGTTTAAGTGGTTCTAAGTTCTAGGGGACAGATGACCTCCGTTGTTAAGTCCCATAGTGCTCAGAGCCATTTGAACTATTTGTTTCTATCGTCGAAGAAATGAGCAATTGGTGGAACGTTCCGGCCTTTGTTTACAGAGACTTGGCGACTATTTTTAAAAATAGTGTCAGGTATCTGTATCACTTTGAAATGTAGTTCAGCATTCAATAAAAGTTACTTGGCCCGCCATAATAATAAGTGACACAGCATCTGAAGTGACTTCGTAGCAGCCAGCGTTATAGGAAACAAGTATGACCATTAAATGATGGCCGGAGTGGCCGTGCGGTTCTAGGCGCTACAGTCTGGAGCCGCGAGACCGCTACGGTCGCAGGTTCGAATTCTGCCTCGGGCATTGATGTGTGTGATGTCCTTAGGTTAGTTAGGTTTAAGTAGTTCTAAGTTCTAGGGGACTGATGACCTCAGAAGTTGAGTCCCATAGTGCTCAGAGCCATTTGAACCATTAAACGATTTGCTCGAAAATGAGGCATTGTTCCGCAACTCGTGTTTGTACAGGTGAAATATCGTACACTCGTATGAGCTCTATACGACTATGGACTGAATCACTACGCTATGAAGGTAATTAGTAAATCTGCACAGATAAACAGAAAAACTTCGTAGGGATGTTTTCAAAACATCCGATACCAGTATAAAACTTTCCTGTCCATTTTGTCCATTTGGTAATACGTACTAAATGTTGTATTGCTAAATATATGAAGGTTTCCCTTAGTTTAAATGTAAAAAATAATCTCCTTGGGGTACTAACCTCCTCAATCAACCAGATTTCGAGAAACGTATTCTCTCCTTCCTCTTTTAGTGAAAAAATACACTTCTCGAAAGGCTGTGGACTGACGCGGTTGATGACCCAAGAAGAATTGATTGTATCATTACTACTGGTTTTGTGTCATTAAATATACTTTTTGCTGTATATTATTTCTTGTTCTTTTCGAAAGAAAAATTCTGATATAGTACTGCAAAACTAAAACTGAATGTCCTCATGGGAATAAAGGCCCAATCACTTGTTATTCAAGTTCTACACTCCACTCAGTCATAATCATGAAGTTATACATCGAGGGCAGAGTGTCCGTCAGGTGCATTTTTTCTGGTGTTTCGGCAGATATTTGCAATTTCGTTTTTGCAAATTATAGCTCGTGTTGGCCCAAACAGATCCTGCTCATCACATGTATCATACGATGCCGAGCGTCGACGGAATGCATCGTTTTGTTTGTCCTATCAAACAAAATGATTTCTAAATCACAGTTTTACGTGTTCATTCGGTATATGGCTGCCAGATTAGTCTAGTGTGATATTCGCTTTACCTATATGCATTAACAGGAGTAGTAAACCTCGAAGAACACACAGTCCTCTAGAAGCGACTGGGCAGCGCCCTTCTACGTGTCGGTAGTAGTCAGCCCGAGCCAGGGCTGGCTGGCTCTGAGCACTATGGGACTTAATATCTGAGTCCATCAGTCCCCTAGAACTTAAAACTACTTAAACCTAACTAACCTAAGGACATCACACAGCCATGCCAGAGGCAGGATTCGAACCTGCGACCGTAGCGGTAGCGCGGTTCCAGACTGTAGCGCCTAGAACCACTCGGCCATTCCGGCCGGCGGCCAGGGCTGTGCTGTGGCTGTTTGAGTACTGGTTATTTCTCGTCTTTTTCTGTCCCTGTTAACACATATCGGTAAAACGAATATCGGACTATACTAATTTAGGACCACTCTGTCGAATGGGCGCGTAAAATTCCACTTTAAAAATCATTTTCTTTGTAACTGCAAACAAACCGTCGCTTTCCATAGACGCTGGGCGTCGCATGAAAGAAGGCTGAATCCATCTACACGTTCCGAAAACAGAATTGTAAATATATGTTGAAAGACCAGAGAAAATGTGTCAGACGACTCTTAGGATAGACTCCCTGTACAGCGTGCCTTCTTAGACAAACAGGAGCTGCAGATAAAGTGCATAAAACTCGGAATGTTATTTTGACATCGGTCTGTTCCACTACAAACGTTACTCTTAATTAAAAATTACGTTCTTATAATGAATTTTTCAGTTCTACATGTCTCCTAAACAACTTAAATTTTCCCTCGCCGGAAATTTTGTCTTGTCGATGTATAAATAAACATATTTAATATATACTTTAAACTCCTACAGTCTTTAATCGTATAAAACAAAACATTCGTCTCTGTTCATATGACAGATGATGCATTTTGCACAAGAAGGTTATAGAAATAGTAGTAATAATTAAAAACTTAAAGGAAAGAAAATATCTACCATATGAACTCATACACTATCTCTCTCTCTCTCTCTCTCTCAAATTCCTTTTGGAAAGTGGAAATTTGTGGTAAGCTCCTATGGGACCAAACTGCTGAGGTCATACAACTTAATCTAACTTAAACCAACTTACGGTAAGGACAACACACACACCCATGCGCGAGGGACGACTCGAACCTTCGACGGGGGGAGCCGCGCGGACCGTGGCAACGTGTCCAAGACCGCACGGCTACCCCGCGCGTCTAAATTCCTTTGTAAACACAGATATTCCTTTGTAAACACAGATATTCCCTTGAAGATGTGACTGTCAGGTCCTTGGAATTATCAACCCGTGAACGGGAAGCTGAACATAAACTACGCTAATCTATGTTTATAAGTGCGTACATGATGTCATCGAAACGTTGCGGTATTAGTACTTGACTGGAAATCCACTCGTTTTTCGTTTTCCATTACACACACACACACACACACACACACACACACACACACACACACACACACACACACTTATCAGCCAAAACATTTATGACCACAGCCGACTGTGTCACCAGATGCCGCCTGATAGTGTTCCGGGCACGCGACATGGTAACGGAAGTATGTAAGCGGAGCTGACTCGGACAGGGGATCACCCTAGCGAAGATATGGACTACAAATGGGGAAATCCATTGAGATAAGCGACTTTGACAAATGGCAGATTACGCAGAGCCGGTGAACGAGTATCTCGAAAACGGCGAAGCTGGTCAAATGTTCAGGTGCTACTGCCGTTAACGTATACGGAAAGAGGTAGGATAGTGAAACGATCCACTGGTTGCTAAATAGTTGGATGTCCACGACATTGCACAGAACGTAGGGTTAGGAGGTTTGTCTGCTCTGTAAAATAGCATAGATGGTGATCTGTGGCATCTCTGCTGAAAGAGCCGAATGCTCGTGGACGCACATCGTGTTTCGGACCACACTGTTCCTCGTTCATTGTTTAACATGGAGATCCGCAACAGACCACTTTTACGTGTTCAAATGTTGACCCTACGGCATCGTCAATTACGATTGCAGTGGGCACGGGACCATCGGGATACGACCGTCAATCAATGGAAACGAGTCAGCTCTTCGGGCGAATCATATATTTCCTACACTAAGTTGATGGTTGTCTCGACATACGCCGTCATCGTTGTGAATGGCGGCTCAAAACATGCAGCTCGTCACGGACGCAGGTTCGTGGGAACAGTATTCTGCTATGGAAGACATTCTCCCGCACTTGCATGGAACCTGTGGTAGTAATCGAAGACACGCTGACAGCGACGAACCACCTGTACCCATTCTCGCTTGATGTCTTCCCCGAAGTCGATGTCATCTTTCAGCAGTGTAACTGTCCGTGTCTTGGAGCAGGAACTGAGCCTCAGGGGTTAGAGGAGACATAATGAACTCACGATGACGTCTCGGCTACCAAATTCGCCTAACGTAAATCCCATGGAACCCATCTTGGTCGCTATCGGGCGCCATCACAGCGTACGGAAATCAACGGCTCACTATTTACGCGAATTACATGAGCTGTAGACATTTAATGCCACATATCTCCACAAACGTACCAACAAACTGTCAGTTTCCTGATACGCAGAATTAGTGATGCATTTCGTTCCGACGACGGACAAACAAGCTAGTAAGCAGGTGTTCATAATGTTTCATCAGTGAACTATAAGCTGTTAGGGGTATAGATACAGATATTGTGGTAGCTGGTACCTTAATACGCACTCACTGAAGTGTGTTGGTTGTTCTCCGCGGTCGACCAGAGTGGCCGAGCGATTCTAGGCTCTACTGTCTGGGACCGCGCGACTGCAGCGGTCGTGGGTTCGAATCCTGCCTCGGGCATGGATGTGTGTGATGTCCTTAGGTTAGTTAGGTTTAAGTAGTTCTGTTCTAGGGGACTGATGACCTCAGAAGTTAAGTCCCATGGTGCTCAGAGCTATTTGAACTTTTTATTTTGTTCTCTGCGTCTAACAGTCTTCCCACAGACACATCACATAATTTACTACCTGAGGTTTTATTTTCCACAGGACAGTAACTACACAGCGAGACACCACAACTGTCAGTATAGACTACCCGTTTTGCATCCACGCGTCACCACTTCAGTACATGACTTGCCGCCCAGGGTAAATGAATACGCCTTGATTGTGCCATATTTACTTGGATGTCCTAACCAATCTAAAAAGCATACTATTCGTAACATTCTTAATTATTATTCTGCAAATGAAGTTCATACTTATGTAATGTTGTTCAGTACACTGTCCTCAATCGGCAAGAGAAATAGTTGCACTTATATCCCTAACATCCTGAAGAATTAATTTTTCCTTCTTTTTCTCACGGTAGAAATCTCAAACGCACACAACAGAAATGTCCTAAACTATTACATAACATTTCATGCTCACTGAGATTTGGGAATGATAATTAAGAAATTTTGTATACGGTGATAATATTTAGGATTTGTTTTTAACTTAGAATTCTGTGCGGATATAGTTTGTAAGGAGTCGAGTATGGACTGCCTTCTGCTGGTTATTCCATTGGAGACAAATTGCCCAAACATCCACGTTATGCTATTGTGTTATGTACTGGAGTACAGTATCCAGTTCGGTTTTGCGATATGTTTTAAGTTTATTTGTGTATCGCTAGTTCTGGTAATATTGGGTGTCTACCTCGTTGATCATTCCTATATTTCGTTTTGTTCTCTGCACACAAATCTGTTTTACAGAGAGCCCACTAAATGGCATTTCCGGATAACTAACTTCACAGCTCGGCGTGCGGTTGAAAGTACGCCGCAAGATATCTCTAAACTCGGACGAAGAGACGATCATGAAGATGCAGTCTGTAATCTTGAATAGTAATATTTAGTTACGCCTTTTCTCGTAATTAAATCGTCAATGCCAAATACTAGTCAAGTACCAAGTTTGTAAATGTTGGGAAAACAAAAACAAAACTGTCTTGCATCAAACTAAATGTTTTAGTACAGCCTTTCGTATGTTTACTGAAGGTAACAAATTTCATAAACCATTTTATCAACACAAAAGTTGTTTTAAGAATTTTAACATAGCTATAAACAGAACGAAAAAACTTTTCTCTTAACTAGTATCTGCAGTAACTCAGTGGAGAGAACCTACTTTTATGGCGCAGTTCTCGATTTTTCTTAGGTTTCTGTAATAATACTCGTTTTTGGAATAGAGTATAGTATTTATTGTGGACCAGTTCTGCCCACTAACTAGTTACGGTTATAACCGGTTTCTTATATCAAGATCACTGATGAGGATGTGTAGTGTCAGATACACCTGAGGCGACTGTGAAAGATATATTCAAGGTACACAGGGAGACCCCCGTCCTACCCATGCACTTATAGGTGGTACATTCAAGGTCATCCCCTCCACCCCCCTAGGCCTGCCCACACACCTGAGACACCGCCAATTCTAGATAAAAATGACCTTGAGTACAGGGTTACACATCCGGCCCAATCACCTTTCGCCAACCCCTCGCCTGCTTCTGTCTGGGCCAATATCAAGGCTTAAAAAAGGCGCAAAACCTGTAGACCAACAGGAATCAAGCTCTCCCCAGCCCTTGTCCTCTTCATAACAAGAATCCAGTTGCCTGAGTCCCTACATTCGAGGTCTGTACTCCATAGTGAAAGAATGACCATGATGTCCCAGCAGGGACCAGCCAGCGCTTCCAGGCAGAGTAATAAGAATAAAAACTGCGCGTATGTATGTGTCCATCCGTTGTTACTACTATTGTTATACCTGATAACAAAATGAAAATATACGTGAATACGTTTTTTTTTCCAGCAGTGCAACTGGCCACTAATACTGTAGTAGTAGAAGTACTGGACCAGTACACCCAAGTGCACAACATACCTTTATCTGCGCCATCACGCCAGCAGCAGCAGCCGCAGCAGCCCACAGGCATTCTTCCCTATTTATCGGATCTGCCATTCCACTATTCTACACGAAAGCCATAGCCACAGCAGGAGCAGCCACCACCAGAACTTCTTCAGCTCATCGAGTCTATGTTAAGGGCTGCAAGATTACTGCCATTTGTCAGCACATACAGTTGGACTGTCTAGCACCTGACGATGAAACTGAAGTAATTAAAGAAGTAGAAAACGTTCAATACGTCAGACTATCTTTGTGGCACGATGGAGTGTATTAAGAAGATGATGAACGCTTATGACCCTTCACACACTCCTACTGATGTTCATAAGTTAGGGTGTAACGTGGCCATAGTTGTCATGCATGGAGAGGCAGTGCTTGAATTAATCTTATGGGACATGACCATATACCTAAAACATTCCATTGTTGTAAAACTGAATGATCTGTATTGTGCATTACTGATAGCAACAGACAGACTTTTTCATTGGCGTCCACAAGTAAAAGGGTCATAGTAAGATTTTGTTCACTATTTGCGCAACAATAGTGTAAATATGGACCATTTGGAATACTGTATTCCACCTGCACTAAACTGTGTAAGTGTAGATCCTATAAAGTTCATAGAGACGGAATTCATGGACAGTATTCTAGTGTATGTTGTCGCACCTATTGTATCGCATGCCATACCGGCCGAATTTAAGGTATACAGAAGACATCTGTTTGCAAAATACTGTGTTGTGCGATGGCCGTAAAAAATAAATGTATGTAAATAAAACAAAATATTTCCTGTAAAATAACTGATAATTGTTATTCCTCCTCTCCTGCCCCCCCCCCCCCCCACTCCGCCGTGCTCGCCACTTCGGAAAAACCTTCCTATATTATTCAAAGAATAAGCACGCACAAAAGAAAAATCGCTACTTACGAACTGGTGCCTGTGCAGACCCTCCGCCACCACTACCACCCGCTGTCCGTCGCCCATAGCCACCCCGTCTCACCACCTCCTTCGATGTCTGTGCAACAGTGTCCAACCACTACAGAGGTTAGTCGAGAGCTGCCAGTGTGATATGCTATCCACGTGTAGCTACTTTCATAATGGTCGACATTCACACAGTTGCAGTGTTTCCGCCCCCTTCTCAGATAGCGGTCAGCTTTATTCAAGTATGAGTTAAGAGTTTATGAAAAGGAGTAGTTACCATGGCTTAACGAGTAGCATGTTTAATTCATAAACAGATTCATATTACCATAATGCAACCAAGTTGCTCAGCATCAGTAAAAAAATGTGAATGTCATGTGACTAGGGCCTCCCGTTGGGGAGACCGTTCCCCGGGTGGTGATGATTAGGACAACACAACACCCAGTCCCTGAGAGGAGAAAAACCTCCAACCCAGCCGGGAATCGAGCACCCGTGAGGATTGACATTCTGTCGCGCTGACCACTCAACTACCGGGTTCAGACGCTCACCATCACTGACTACATATATTATTAAGAAAAACCAGTTACATTGGAAGAAAATGAATTATTTATGTCATCATCTTATTTGCAGCCAATACAGTGCAGTTTAATAGGGGGACATCCATCAATATGACATAGTGCATTTACATCATAATGTTTATACCAGGTCTCATACAAAGAAATAGTTCTGAACGCTTGAGGCAACCAGTTAAATCTATGTGAAGTATCACGTAACATCGGTATAAGTTGTGTAGGAAACAAATAATAGTCTCTAGCACAGTCCTTTATTGAGTTTACCATAAATATCCAAAAGCACATTACACATGTTTGTAGATTTCAGCCACTGATACGTGTAGAAAGCATTAATAAGTTTCTTCTCGTTGAAACTATAGACCTCCAGCTGAATAGCTGTAACATATGCGGGAATAATCAGCTACAGCTGCGTCTGGGTTAAGCAGATTTCTTGAATACACCAAAGCTGTGCAGTCACTATTCTCCCATAACAGCGAGTTAATGGCTGTACTCAAAGTACGTCCAGATGCGTTGGTGGTCGTAACTTGCAATACACACTCCCTCCCTCACGTAAGTTATCAACTACTACCGTCACTGTACATTTAGCGTCAATGATCATAACCTTGTTCTTTTTGGTGATGAATTATGTGGAATAACCCGAGAACTGAAACCTTAAAGGACAGAAAAGGTAAAGAAATTGTCAATAGTTTTTACACGGAGAAATTACAGCAAACTTCTGAAGCGAATGGGTTTCTCGTAGAGAATGTCATAATAAGTCGAAGGAATAATGCACTAGTCAAACGGCTTGCCTTTCGTTGACCACCAAACATTTAGGTGAGCGCTCTTTATTTGGTATATAACAGGATTCGCAAACCTCAGACAGTGCAATAGCGTAACGTGAGTGTTAGAATGTGCGTCAGAGGTGGCGGTCATATTCTCGGTAAGTTACCAGTTGGAGTGCAGTTCTCTCTATAGAACTATTGTGGACTGAGAACTAAGGTGAAAGAGCGTCTAGCTTGTAATGATAAGCTGACTTATTTACCAGAGAAGGCCTTCAAGGCATAATTTAGCACACACTGCAAATCAACGTTTGACAGTATGTCACGATGCTGATAGAATTTTAGCCGGTAAAGCCAAGAGAATACGTAGAAGAAAGGACACATATATGACAATGTATTGAGTATTCACAGTTGGTAAATCAATGCATACCAAACTTAAATTTAGTGCTGGATAAATTTCAAACAAGTCATAAATACTAAGGAAGCAGAGGAAAAATCTGTAGAACGTCTAAAAAACGGCATCCAGTCAGCGGCAACAGCGGCAAATTGTGCCTTGAAGTCGAAAGGAAAAAGGAAAAGACGTGTTGAAGCGCGTAGGGTTCTGACAATACCTAAGACATCTGGTGGAATTATCCCAGTTCTAATTCCAGCTCTTTTGGGACTATCGGCAATTTGTTCATTGGCAGGAGGAGTGGCTGACATAGCCCGAACATAAACAATTCACAGAACAAAGAGGAGCAACTGCAGGAAGCTAAAACGCATAATAGGACGATCGAGGCCATCACTGTCAGTTAAGGACTATATGTAAAACGAGACAAGAAATGATTTGGACCGTTTATTAAAAAAATTTCCCCTAACTATACTACCGGACAAACCGCTTAAAAATATAGATCTGCTTGAATTTATCAAAAAAACTAAAAATCCCAAGATACTGTGAAGTGTTTATGCAGAACACATTCCCAAAGACGATGTAGAAATCGAAAGAATGTGGATCGTAAATTTAGATGACAGGGGGACCTGTGTTGTGTATGTGTATGCTTTCACTTGTCTGGAGAGTTGTGCCATTATTTCACCCACAACCACGTGTTCTACAGTTTTCAAAGCTACCTAGACTTCGATTCATATCTCTGTGGATATTTTTTCCACATGTTTCGTGTGAATATTTCATAAAAACGAACATTATTCACATCACTACATGAGTTGAACTTTAAATGTGATTTCGTGCATTCAGAATTTAAAAAAACATTCGCCAGCATTAACTGCGGACTTCCCCTCCTCTCCCCCCGCCCCTCCCTAATTGGCTGAACCAAAGGGGAATGGAGTATTCCATCTATCAGCCTAGAAACATTCAATAGCATTGATAGTATCACCAAGGTAAACAGTAAACTCCACCTAAGAAATGACAAAGTCATGTAAACACCCTCTCGCCAATACAATACTAATGATTTAAATGCAATTATACACTGAGGTGACAAAAGTCATGACATAGCGATAAGCACCATACAGATGGCGATATAACCGCGTACATAAGGTATAAAAGGGCAGTGCATTGACGGAGCTGTCATTTGTACTCAGGTGATTCACGTGAAAAGGTTTCCGATATGCAGCGTCAAGAGTGGCCCAGAATACCAGATTGTAGGGATTATCTCTCACCGCGAAGAACTCAGTAGCCGACGGTCCCCTTCACGACAGAGTTATGTTTGTGTAGAGTGGTCAGTTCTAAGAGACAAGTAACAGTGCGGGATATAACTGCAGAAATCAGTATGGAACTTTCGAGGAACGTATCCGTTAGGACAGTGCGGCGAAATTTGGAGTTAATAGGCTATGGCAACAGACGACCGACACGAGTGCCTTTGCTGACAGCAGGACGACTTCCCCTGCAGCGCCTCTCTTGGGCCCATGGCCATATCGATTGGATCCTCGGTGACTGGAAAACCGTGACTTGTCCAGATGAATCCCAATTTCAGTTGGTAATAGCTGATCGTGGGGTTTGAGTGTGGTGCAGACACCACGAAACCGTGGAGCCAAGTTGTCAACATGCACTGTGAAAGCTAATCATGGCCCCATAATGTTGTGGGCTGTGTTTACATGGAATGTCCTGGTTATGTCTGGCTACTTGGGGACCATTTGCAGCCATTCATAGACTTCATGTTCCCTATCAACAATGGAGTTTTTATGGACGACAATGTGTCATGTCTTCGAGACACGGTTGTTCGCAATTGATTTTTGAAGAACTTCATGGACAGTTCCTGCCAATGATTTAGCCACACGGATCAAACGACATGAATCCCAACGAACATTTATGGGACATATTCGAGAGGTCAGTTCGTGCACAAAATCCTTTGCAAATCCTTGCAAAAACCTTTGCAATTATGGACAGCTATAGAGGCAACACAGCTCAGTACTTCTGCAGGGAACTTCCAGAGATGTGTTGAGTCCCTGCCACGTGGAGGTGCTGCACTAAGTCGGGAAGGAGGAGGTCTGACAATATATTACGAGATATACTATGACTTTTGCCACATCAGTGTGAAACAATTTCTAACAGGATTTGGCTTACGCGAGAACGTTAACACTTTTAAAACAGAGATATAATCGAGAAAACAGACGGTCTTTAGCCAGGAAGGCTCAATACAATCAAAACTGGGTCTCTTTCGGAGTCAGGTTTTGAAGAATAACATTGACAAAATACATAATTCGATAAAATCGATGGTTGTTCTACCTGTTAACGCAATCCGTGTCTGGAGTCGTACATTTTTGACCAGGACAGGAATCTGTACCAAGTTCAAGCAGAAGAAATTATAGTATGTCTTCACTTGAAGCAGGAGTAGCAGTAGGAGTATAACGTGTAAAACTGACCCACACACCTTGATTCATTATACTGGCACTGCAGAATGACAGAGGAAATGTGAAGAATTATGAAAGTGTATTCGAGAACTGTAAACTAACCAGTGCAAAATTTTGCTTGAATTGTCGATATGACATCTACAGCTTTACGGAAACAATAACAATTTCAGTCTACTGTACAACATGTAGACAAGCCGCCACTCCTCTTACTATGAAGGCGATGAATTTGGATGCACGCTAATAAAATAGAAGTTCAAATATTTAGGACCAGTTGTCATGCCAGTGCTTGGAGCGAAACAGAGGTATAAAACAAGGACTGATAAACATCTGTATTGAATTTGAATCATCAGACAGTTTTTCCAATCACAGTGGATATGTATTATTATACTGTGATAAATTGCTTGCCTCTCACAGGGATCGTACAGCGACTACTACAAATGCAATTGTGCTGTTTCACACCCGAGGCATACCACGATGCCACATCGAAGTGCGAACATCGTCACCTATGTACAAGACTTCTAAGACAAAGTGGGCAATTTGTGTTTAAAGATGTATGACTCTTTGCACTCACAACCACACAATGAGTACTGACTTCACCCAAACTGTTCAGAGCACTACAGGGTGTCAAGGCTTACTCAGCAGCAAGGCAAACCCACTTTCATCATGGAAAGCGATGGGACAATAAGGGAATGCAGTATGAAGAAGTGGCACTATCGTTCCGAACATACACTCGAATAGCGAGCATAGTTTACGTCAAACGCTGTGAAGAAGTTTCTTGGTTCCATGACATGGTTGAATGTGCATCAATAAGAAATCTTGAAGAGTGTAACTCTATATGACTTAGAAGACTCATGTAAACGTATGGTGGAGACCTCAGTTATTATATGATCAAAAGTAGTACAAATTATTTGAAGTTTTGTTTAAATAAATCTTATTGCCCTTTTAAAGTAGTGAACTTTATTCAGTCACTTCCTCCTCCTATAACTGTTACAGGCTTTCTTTTTCAGGTAAGTATCTATTACACATTGGCTATGCAGTTAGCCGAGGATTAGATTTATAAATCTAGAAGGTTCTTCAATACATTTCTAGAAGCCGCAATTGGCTATAGCTGTCTGTGTCTAGGAGCCAATGCGAGTGTCTCTGTATACCGTAAATTCAATACATGAACTGAGACGCACACGTCATCTGGAAAATGAACTTCCTTCATCACTGCGCTCATGTTCGACACCTACGTACCAGCCTCTTTTATGTACAGACAAAGTTGTTTGCTGTGCCACAGTGCATCTGGTCATGTCAAGTAACCGCAAACAGTCACACTGCACGCGGCAACTCAAGGTGCCGGCACACAAAGACCAGCGCCGACCGGAAGCTTCAACAGCGGTGAACAGCAGCCACGTTGGCGCTGTAGTGCCGTGGCGCCAGCGCCCTCATAGCAGACACAGTGCACTGTGAAAAGCAAAGTGTCGGAAAAATATCATTTTCCTTGCTCGGCGGATGCGCTCCACTCCACCACCACCTATGTGTGACCCTGAAAATGCGATAGTCCATCGTTGCACCGAAATATATACAATTTACTGAGAGCACCAGCACGACAGTGCCAACGAAAGCAGGCACGAATCTGCCAGCATCTACTGACTCAAGTCCCAACATACCTACATTTACATGGCTAGATATAAGCATGCCCCAATTCTATTTCTTGAAATTCGGGTCTCGCCTAGAAATAACTAGCTTTTAAACACGGAACCTGACTCCAGTCTGAACGCAGGGAAGAGTCACTTTGCATGGGCCTGCATTTGTCTAGACTGGCCTATGCTACTCCCTGCTAATTTTCAGTATCTGTTCTATGTTTTTTATGTACTAACGACTGTTGTATACAATGGCCAGGGCAGCCAATGGTGCTTGACCAATAGCAGCTTTCCTAAATTCTAGCCGCCGCTGTTGTCTAGACTGGCCTGGGCTACTTCCGGGTGATTTCACTAGTTATTTTTCTATTCATTCTATATGCTAGCGACTATTGTCTATAATGGCCAGGAGAGCCCTTGGTGCTTGATCAATACTAGCCATCGTAAATCGTAGCTGGAGTTATTGTCTAGTCTGGTCAGAGCACTCACTTGTGGTGCTATCCTTCGATTACCTCCTGGTTTTGCAGCCTGTACTTTGTGTGTGTCAAATATGAAGTACCATAGTGGAAGTGATGATACTCACCAGAGACTAATAAAGATCCTCGATTAGAATCTAGTGACTCTACAGATATTTAAGATGATTTATTCCCACGTTGTTTTAGTCTGTATTTCGGCTGCGAATCTGACGATGAATTTATTTTGTTGTAGATGAGAGCACGCTGTCGCCCGTGGTGCGTGATAGGACACTGGAGGATCTGATGAATCTTATTGATGTACTAGTGGATGGCGTTTGTCCAACAGGTGAATTTTGACGACATAAGTATTCGTTTCCTTCCCCCCCCCTCTCTCTCTCTCTCTCTCTCTCTCTCTCTCTCTCTCACACACACACACACACACACACACACACACACACACACACACACACACAACTTGCAAGCTTTACTTACATATGATTTTTTCTCCCTCATGTTGTACCACCATACAGCTAGACCTTCACAGGTCGCGGTCCAGATTGCTGTACACACCGGTACCTCTAATACCCAGTAACACGTCCTCTTGCAAGTTCATCAAGGCGTTGTTATCCAGATTGTCCCACTCCTCAACGGCGATTCGGCGTAGATCCCTCAGAGTGATTGATGAGTGACATAGTCCATAAACAGCACTTTTCAATCTATCCCAGGCATGATCGATAGGGTTCATGTCTGGAGAACATGCTGGTCACTCTAGTCGCGCGATGTCGTTATTCTGAAGGAAGTCATTCACAAGATGTACACCATGAGGGCTCGAATTATCTTCCATGAAGACGAATGCCTAGGCAATATGCTGCAGATATGGTTGCACTATCGGTCGGAGGATGGCATTCACGTATCGTACAGCCGTTACGGCGCCATCCATGACCACCAGCGGCGTACGTCGGCCCCACATGATGCCACCGCCATAACAGCTACACTCGCTGGACAGTGTGTCTAAGGCGTTCAGACTGACGAGGTTGTCTTCAAACACGTCTCCAACGATTTTCTAGTCGAAGGCATAAGCGACACTCACCGGCGAAGAGAACGTGATGCCTGTCCTGAGAGATCCATTCGACATGTTGTTGGACCCATCTGTATCGCTCTGCGAGGTGTTGTTGCAAAGATGGACCTCGTCATGGATGCCGGGAGTGAAGTTGCGCATCATGCGGCCTACTGCGCACATTTTGAGTCGTAACACGACGTCCTGTGGCTGCACGAAAAGCATTATTCAACATGGTGGCGTTGCTGTCAGAGTTCCTCCGAGCCATAATCCGTAGGTATCGGCCATCCACTGCAGTAGTAGCACTTGGGTAGCTTGAGCGAGGCATATCATCGACAGTTCTTGTCTCTCTGTATCTCCTCCAAGTCCGAACAACATCGCTTTGGTTCACTCCGAGACGCCTGGACACTTCGCTTGTCGAGAGCCCTTCCTGGCACAACGTAACAATGCGGACGCGATTGAACAGTGGTATTGACCATCTAGGCATGGTTGAACTACAGACAACATGAGCTATGTACCTCCTTCCTCATCGAATGACTAACTGTTCGGCTGTCGGACCCCCTCCGTCTAATAGGCGCTGCTCATGCGTGGTTGTTTACATCTCTGGGCGGGTTTAGTGATATCTCCGAACAGTCAAACGGACAGTGTCTGTCACACAACATCCACAGTCAATGTCTATATTGACGAGATCTGGGAACCGGAATAATGCAAAACGTTTTTCGATGTGTGTAATAGGGATGAATTGATTGACGCAGCAGCTGCGGAGATACAGTTCATGAAGTTAACCCAGGCAATTACTTCATTCTCCAGTATTTGTTCGTGGGGAATGACTCCAATCGTTCAGGGACAAATACGTAAGTAGTAGTAGTAGTAGTAGTAGTAGTAGTAGTAGCAGCAGCAGCAGCAGCCCGTTTTCCTTCTCTCTCTTCTACAATAATGTATTACACATATACATGTATTACTTATGTGAGATTTATTTTGTAGGTGCAGACTATGATAATACTGCAAGGAGATGGATGAGTACTGATCCACAGGACGAACTTGATATAATATTACAGAACATCGTAGTAAACGGTCATGTGATGAGTTCCTCAGGACTGATTCAGATGCCAATAATTTTGAGCATAATTAAACAGATTACAAAATTATTATATACTATTACAAATGATTGAAGCGATTTCATAAATTCACTGTAGCTCCATTCATCGACATATGGTCACGACACACTACAGATACGTAGAAAAACTCAAAGTTTTGTTCGGCTGAAGCCGCACTTCAGGTTTCTGCTGTCAGAGCGCTCGAGAGCGCATTGAGACAAAATAGCGACAGGAGCCGAGAAAGCGTATGTCGTGCTTGAAATGCACCCACATCAGTCAGTCATAACAGTGCAACGACACTTCAGGACGAAGTTCAACAAAGATCCACCAACTGCTAACTCCATTCGGTGACGGTATGCGCAGTTTAAAGCTTCTGGATGCCTCTGTAAGGGGAAATCAACGGGTCGGCCTGCAGTGAGCGAAGAAACGGTTGTACACGTGCGGGCAAGTTTCACGCGTAGCCCGCGGAAAATTGGCTCATGCCACAACTGGAGACCGACAGCGCCGACTTCATCTTTCAACAGTATGGTGCTCCACCGCACTTCCATCATGATTTTCGGCATTTCTTAAACAGGAGATTGGAAAACCGATGGATCGGTCGTGGTGGAGATCATGATCAGCAATTCATATCATGGCCACCACGCTCTCCCGACTTAACCCCATGCGATTTCTTTCTGTGGGGTTATGTGAAAGATTCATTGTTTAAACCACCTCTACCAAGAAACGTGCCAGAACTGCGAGCTCGCATCAACGATACTTTCGAACTCATTGATGGGGACATGCTGCGCCGAGTGTGGGAAGAACTTGATTATCGGCTTGATGTCTGCCGAATCACTAAAGGGGCACATATCGAACATTTGTGAATGCCTAAGAAAACTTTGAGTTTTGTATGTGTGTGCAAAGCATTTTGAAAATATCTCAAATAATAAAGTTATTGTAGAGCTGTGAAATCGCTTCAATCATTTGTAATAACCCTGTATATATATTACATCTCCACAACCTGACAGGGTGATGACGTGTTCACCGCTAGCAGGTCCCTCCATACCGCGGACGAACGTGTGGCAATCCGGTCCATCAACATCAAGTCATGGTCTTACATCTCCTACTCGTTTTCTGTGTTCTCGGGCATGCTCTCTGAGGCCTGGACCACCTCGCGATCGTCCTGGACCTTCTCGTCAGTTGGTCATCGCCTCGAAGTCACCTTTTGTCTACCACCAGCAGCCATTCAGCCCGCTCTGTTACGGACCTCCAGGTAGATCCTGCAAATGAATTTGATTGATATGTAGTTTCCTGGCACTTTGGAGGAGAGAGTCTTACAACCCCACATTGACAATACTAATGCGGGTTACCGAGATCTACCACCTTCCTTACTATTTATCAATCCGTTTTAGAAAGGGAGCTCTCCAGAATCATCAACGACCAGCCGTATGACCCACTTAAATCGAACGCAGTTATACGCTGTGAACTCACGCAAGCCCTAATGAAAGTGGTGATCAGAGGGAAAGAGTATACTATTTTTTGGGGGGGAAATAGTTTGATATCACTGGACGAGTCAAACGCAGAGTGGTTTGGAACATTTACCAAGAGTCATACTCGGCCATTTTTTTTGAAACGCAGGAAATAGTCGTGTAAAGCGCTCAACTGTGTGTTCTACCTTGTATATGTACTCGCATGTTCTTGATCCACTTAATGAGCGGTCGAGTTTCAGCCTTCTTCCGAAAGATATTACCACTGAAAAGAGTGTGTTAGTGTCCAGAGTACTGCCTAGGGGGATGAATATTGCTAGTCATGGTCTCTTCTGTCTTTCAATAGAAATTACCCTAAATATGGAGAGAGTACGTATACACACAAAACGTTTGATGTCTTCAGGCATTATAATTACAAAGGCATCTCATTCCCCGCAAAACTTCAGGTTGCATCGAAATTCGAGAGGCAGAACTCTGATTACGCAGTTCAAGATTACGGCCTGGATGTAGATAAAAGAACCTAGAAGATGACGAGGGGCACGCTGTGCAGAAAGACGAAAGCATGAAGTAGCTGGACGCCTATACTTACGAAAATTAGCCGGTTAGCACCCTTGACTCGTCGATTTGTTGCCATTATACGAGGGAGAGAAGCAAACTAAAACATGTCCCACATACTTTCCTCCCAGTTGAGTGCATAAGAAGAGATACGACATTTTTGTCGTCGATGTTTCAACGCTTTCACCAAGAGTGAGTGTCTTCTTGATTCCTCCCTACAAATTTGTTTGTTATACTTGATTACGTAACGCAACACCACAACTGTAACAAACACTACTTAGAAAAGCTATGGTAAATATTTACCTGTTACTTTAAAATCAGGTGATTTACCAATTTTCTGTAAATTTGCTCTAGTCTTCGAGAAAAATACAGACCTCTTAAACTTGTTCAGAAAAGTACATAAATGATTAATATGCCTAAAGTAGTACCCAAAGGTTGAGCTAGAAAGACCGACCGAAGAAGAGAAAACGAATGTGAAAGATCATTGGCTTTTTGTTATTATCTCCAAAAGTTTCATTCAAGAATAATAACACGAAACATTTCAGTCAATAATCTTATCCAAAGGTGATAAGTTCTGTGTAACTACTAACGTATTGCTTTCCTCACAGCAGGTATCGGAATTGCTGCGGCTGTTATTTGCTTTGCTTTTTACGAAGTATTAGTGAGGACATTGTCGAGTAAAGCTTTTGAACGTCTATTCTCACGTAATTCAGCGAATATCGATTTGTGAAACCTTTGTATTAATTATCTGTCTCATGCAAGTTACTAACTAGATGGGAATAACGGTAGAAGCAATCGGATGCCGTCTGTGAATTATTTATGCAGTTTTTACTTTCTCACTGAAGTATACTTTAACAAAAAACACCTTTGCTTCACTCATATGCTATCATCTAAGGACATAAATTTTTCATGTTAGCAGGACTAGCTTAATTTACAAGTAGATTGCTGACGCTTTTATATGTGCTGTACCAAAGCTATTCATGTCCTTTGACCTAACCGCTTCCCAAAATTTCAGGTAACTACCTAGCTGGAAAGGTAGCATTTTTTCAGATGTTTTTCAGCATTGTATTTTTGTGCACTTAATGTTCTCCCTGGAGTTTTCCGAGCTGCATTTCATTAATCCAGCGTAGCTTAGGCTCTTGGTGTCCTGGCTGACATATAACGCAACATATTATTGTCGTAATATTTAGTACAGTAACTGCAGGGTTTGAAGCTAATAATCAATGAAAATTTGAAATTATCTGTGTGGTTATCTTCCTTCTTTCAGTCTTTTAGTATTCGTCAGATAACTGTCAGCGAAGAGCTTCAAATGGTTCAAATGGCTCTGAGCACTATGCGACTTAACATCTGAGGTCATCAGTCCCCTACACCTTAGAATTACTTAAACCTAACTACCCTAACGACATCACACAAAGCCATGCCCGAGGCAGGATTCGAACCTGCGACTGTAGCAGTCACTCGGTTCTGGACTGAAGCGCCTTGAACCTCTCGGCCACCACGGCCGGCGGCGAAGAGCATGGAACTGCATAAACAGAGCAATACGATAAAGGTAGGTAAACGACTTTCCTGAAGAATGATGTATTAGAATATGGTAACTTATTATCGACATGATAAAAATACAGATAACAGTTTAGTTACTTCTTGCGCAGCTTTTATTAATGGATCACTTGTAGTTACTGTTTTAAGATACTTTCAATATTGCTCTTCATGTTACAATATCCTGTCCTAATGAGAACAAAGAATGCTGAAGATAATGTATCGAAAATCTAGCATGTGAAAAAATTATTCTAATTTGATTGCCTTCTCTCTCGCTGTCATTTTCTTTCTATGGAGTTTTCCATCACTAACCGTCACCAATCTGCGAAGTATCAACATTATCAAGAATTATTAATCAGACCTATTATACTTCGAACAATAAACACTACAACCACCATTATTTGCCCCTTTGCCGACACACACATCAGCGCATTTTGTTAACACAGGTTGCCTACATCAGGGGCAAACCTATTGTTCTCCTTTGAGTGACACGTACTTAACCAATTGTTCTCCTTTGGTTGGCAGGTACTTATCCTATTCTGCTGCTAAAAGGATCCTTTCCTTTGATATAGTTTATTTATTTAGTTAAAGAATTATTCCAGAAATTGATTGCTCTGTATGGAATATTGTTTAACAAATTTAGACAATGTGTGGTATATTGTTTATTTAAGCAATTTAGGGGTTTCAAGGCAGTGTATCGAATATAGTTTATTTATTTAGAGAATATTTCAGGAAATCAATCACCACTGCCGCCACTCCATCCCTGCCCCTCTCGCCCCATTCTCTCCCCCCCCCCCCCCCCTCTACCCGAAAATTGGCAGCTCTGCAGTGGAGAGGAAGGATCTCATGAAGGGAAATTCAAGGGTATATTGTTCTTTTATAAAAAAAAATCTGTTTGTAGGGATTGGATTTCACTTGCTCATCACTCTCTGCTGTTTGGAAAGATACAGGTTGCATTCCTTTCTTTCTTCCAATTGCGCAATGAATACAGAAATGAAACACGCATCACACGAAATTACACTGGCAAATCTTTTGATCGCGAACCACGCACCGCCCGCCCTCCCCTGACTACTGGGCCACACAGGATGTTACCACACACACTCCCAGGAGTCGGTATGCACTGGCAGCCCCCGTGAAGTGACGATACGGCCATCAACTGCCAAACCACATGCTGGTGTCAGTTTTGGTCTCACAAGGGCGAGGTGGCTGCATCCCTTTGATACATGACATCTGAGAAATACCTGTCGAATACGTGTTCACCTCCGCACTGTGCTGGCGCAATGATGCAGAGCTGCAGGTCCAGCGCTATAGAAATCTGTTCCAATGTTTCACAGAGTAGCTCAGTGCATTGTCCCTAGCGATCCTAACAGGACATGCGAGCTGAAGCATCCCTGCAAAATGTTAGCATAGCGACTCACCATCTAAAAGGTTCGCAATGGTGTACTGATGTCACATGCCTATTTAAATAAAAGACATGTTGACCTCTAGGAAATTGTAAAGTGTTGAAGAAACAGTTGACAGTCGCTTTTGTAGCACCTTTCATGATCTCTCTTTTTATAAAAGAACAATATACCCTTGAATTCTTGCCCTAACTGGAACTGTTTATGGAATTAGCCCTAAATAACACCAAATGCATTCTTCCTGATGGTCCTAACGAGACGTCATGTGTTCCATACCTAGACATAATGATGTCCTGTATTCAACATATGTCTCAGAAATGGTACACGTTCTCACCGGTAAAACACCTCATCATGTCTGTGCACAGTCGCGAAAACACCGTTAATCAACAGACAGGAAAATCTAAACAATTACGCGAACAGATTTCAAAGCATTGTCCTACAGAAGAGAAAAATGGCTGGAATTTTCGGTGTCTTACAGCTACTAGTCTGGAGATGTCCTAATGCCACAGTGGTGGATGAGTGATGGCATCCCCGCCAGAGATGGATTGTCTACTTCAACTTGCCTTTAAATACTTGCTTCATCAGAACTTTCTGTAGATACCTTGCCTCCATATTGTTCGAATCAGTTTTTAGATGCTCCTTCATGCTGGTACAAAGGAGGTCTTGCTAAGGAATGGATCATTATGACTGGCTCTTATTGAATTTACCAGCCAAATTACTGATACCGCCGATGTGGAAGCACTGTTCGCCTTTTTTCTTTCTGCAGACGAAACTTTCACCGGTAAAAAAAACTATTTTTTACAGATCGCCATATTGCACCAACAACTAAAGCCAGCAAAGTGGTCCACAACTCATCATATACGGAGAGACTGTTACTCAGTCACAGTGCCCTGCCACTTAATATGGGAGCTTGCATATTAGAGCGTTTAACCTATCTCCAACCCGGCAATATATCATCACATTCCATGTCGATGTAGTAAACATACTATTTGTTTCCTGCGCCATAGAAAATCGTCCCTTTTACATCATTCGTACAGCTATCGACCGCCAGACACTCGTACAGATACCGTGAAAACAGACAGCATAAGCACATGCACTGTAGGTATACTACACACTGCTCTAGATATTTCCCGTGAGGTCGGGCGGTTATCCACTCTCGACATGTGACCAGAGCGCCCTCAGTGGACCCAAGTCACTCTCAAAACTGTTGTACAAAGGCTGAATTGCTAAACCTTGACACAAAGACGTCACTGTTTCTGGTCCTGTCCTGCTTGTTTGCATGCTTTTCTACACCCATCTCCAGACTCCGATACTTCTCGACATCAAGCACATAGCAATATCACTTGCATGGCAGTACTGTTCATGCAACATATTACTGAAGATATAGACTGGAAATTATTTCTCTAGAAACCCAAAACTTTAGCGAGGTGGAGCATGCTGTAGACCACTGAGTAACTAGAAACTTATCCCTTATGCGAATATAACAGATTCCAAATCATCGCAATAATCTTAAAGGTCAGGTAAGGTGTTTCTTATGTCTAGAGTGAACCAGTAAACATGGTTTCCACCTGTCTTTCACCTTCTAGATGCACACGCCACAATCGATGTTCCCTCAACTAAATTAAGGTGCGAAATGTGCATAAGAAGTCAATTTGACAACTTACATGGGAGTGAATAATGGTCCAGCGCGAACACACGTCCATACTGAATCTTCTCAAATTTCGCAATCACAAAAGCTGTCCAACACATACTAAGTATTAGTTCGCTATTCGGTCGTCTAGAGGACGACATGATTAAGTCAGCTACATTCCCACACCCCAACAGGCCTCTCCATATAGACAGCTCGTAAAGTTAATGGGAAGAATGAATCATTCCTGCCACAGGCCATGGCCAGTGCGCCACGCATCCCTAGACAGAATTATCATAGGAAATGCGCCAACCAATAAACACGCTATTACTCCCTCAGTTTCCCCACAGTTCAGCGTATTTCCTCTCAAATTATATGCATTTTCCACAATTTTTCGCAATTATATCGATTTTTTAAGTCACTTCTACCCACGCAATCATGACATAACCTCTCGTTCTGTGTTCTAAAACTGCTTGTAAATGTAGTGCAGCTGCTATCACTTAGCGCAAATTCACTATTTTTCTGATTTGGGCGGGGGGGGGGGGGGGGGGAGAGTGTAGTATGAAACTGTACTCGATAGCATCCAGTCACCCCCAGCAACATAATCTACATTTGTAGTGCCTTTGCTCTGTTTTCTGTATGTCTGTATATGTGCATATGTCATGGACAGCTCCTGTTACTAAAATAGATGAGTGTTAACCTCCTTAACATGGACGCATCTGGAGAAATCTTGTGCACTTGGAATGGCGAGGACTCTGCAAGGTCTACTTCTGGGCAGCTGCAGATTAAATCAGTAACAGTGCTGCAGGGCGAGCTGGTCAAAGACAATGTGATGGGGGGGCCTTTCAGTCTCTATTTTTATCCTAAGACTCTGAGAATTGTCTGTGACTCCCATCCGCATAGAGACAGATTGTAAATTATGCACTATGCCCGAGATGCTAGATGTATGTAGAGCACTGTCTGGTATACTTTGATGATTTATGTGTTTGCGAATTACAATGAATAGACGTACTACACAGTCATCTATCTACATTCGCAATGATACACAGTAGAGAAGGGCCAGTTTAGCTATGATACTGACATTGGGAAACATGCTGTCGTATCATTGGTCGATGTTGAAATTACTGTAAAACCACTAGAACTGTTTGCACTATCAACTGTGATGCTTATTATTACAGTATATCGAGGGTGTCTTTTCCATCCCATCTGTCCACTGGCTCGCTGTTTGTTACCACATAATGATTGACTGACATCACTTGTTTGAGTTGGAGAAAGAGTTTTGATGGAGGGGCAACAGCTTCTGAGGGTGGCTAGCACTGAAACAGTGATCACATACATGATTGCAATATGAGGAATCAGTCGAAGCGGAATGCAGAGCCATCAGCTATTCCATCACTGTGACAGATGAGTTTAAATGTAGAGGTCGTCAATCACCTTCGGACTGCAGTTTGGAAACTTTCCACAACGCCACCAAACTTTTCCAGTTTCTTTATATTGTAACTGTCTTTTATTTAAAATCATCCAGTGTGTGTTGTGTTATGGTAACAGCAGTAACAACATGATTTACACCATGCAATGCCTAGTTTTCTGCGAGAGGCAATGGACCAGACCGTGTAAAATGTCAGTTTAGTACCTGATACAGACCTCGAAGTCATGGCAGAAAAAACAAAATGTATGGCAGTGTAGAAGATGTGTTACAGCAGAAAAAAACAATGTATCAAACAACGACACAGGGACACAGTGTCACAGGGAACGTCTTAGTCTTTGGGATACGGTTATCCCCCTACAGTAGAGGTGATGAAACTTTAAACTGGTCTGTGCAGTGGATCAATACATGTATATTTCATAGGGTCGTCACTTGTGCTCGATGCTGGCATGCATGTGGTATTTGTTTTCGATATATAGGAGGAGAGAGATGCGCTAAAAATCTTATCGAGTTCTCTATTGGATGAAGTTAGTGGAGTTTTCATAGTTGGTAATTTTTCTCTGTTGGATGGTGCAGAATAACGATGTAAAATGCTGGGGTGATAGACGTGAATGGGCCATGAGGGATGCAGATCTGTAGTACATCTTTGTAGTTTGGAGAAGCATTACGATGCAGTAGCAAAATGCACGTCCTTCCCCCCAGTTCCCGTACTGTCTTTTATACTACCTTGTGTTGCAGGAGCAGGCTTCGTTTGGTGGTGACCTTACACATCACGCACAGTTGGCGGACACAATCCTCTCGCAGTAACTCATCTTAGCCTGTTCCTACGTGGGTTGCAGAAGGTGATAGATATAGCAACTTATACTCAGTTCTGACTTACACTGGAATGATCACATGCGCAAAGCACAGTCTGAAGGGCAGTTGTAAGATACATAGGGACTACCTGAAACCACATTGGAATTTTACTGTAGCAGATAGGTTCGAGAAAGGTGACTCGTTTCGATATATGAGATTCTAGAAATATGATTCTCTTGTGGCTGTAGTCATTAAAGGACTTCTACATCAGATACAATGCAGGTATGTGGTTGAATTTAAAGACTTCATTCCAAATCATAGACATTATTTCTACCAAAAGCATAGCACTGTAGATCTGAAAAGCTAGTATACATTTCCTATGATCTCAATCACCACACAATCTACTACTGTTTGTAATCCTTCACAACCAACCATCACCTATGGATTAGTGAATATATCACAGAACCTCTAACATGGCATCGAGACAGAATGCGTTATAAATACTGGAGAAATATCTAGTGGCGGCATGAGGGAGTTGTAGATATCGGTTTCATTCCTCACTCCTTAGCAGAATCACTTTCAAAAATCGGTAATTTTATTGCGAGGGTGCTCCGTCGGCGACGTGTAACCACACAGTTCGTCTGATAATATACACTCCTACAATCACTGTTCTATATTCAGTGTCACGGTAATTGCCTGGAAAAAAAACACATCATTTGGAGGTAATGCCATACCTCGATTTATAAAGCCAGTATACCTTTTAACATGGGTACCTGTGTGCACATGTAGAACGAAGACCACTTGTGACAGTAACTTACAGTAGTTGTTGCGATTGGGCTTTTTAACATCTGGCAGTTTGTAAGACGATTACGACTCTCTAAGACACAATGGTAGCACTCGCAAGAAAAACGTATGAGACATGTCCACCCATCGCTGATTTTCTCTCAGTATTACTTTGTATTGTCAGCAATTATTTATTGGTGAAGTATTATGCTTAGTAGTAGGGGATGAGTGATAGGTTCACCTTGAGCATAAGGCTTATAAAGTATGTGTTTGTGTTCTGACATGTGCAAAGGAAATGACTATGTCCAGTTGTAAGGAAGGTATGGATTTGACATGGAGTACTGTGATAGGAAACGGAAGAGTCTGTCAGGTCATAAGAATAGTACATATATATCTATTTCCAGAACCACAGCTGCAGCAGGGTGTATTTCTGATACATCGCTCACTGTCAAATGTCATCCAATTGAGACTGCGATCGTAACATTTAGTTGTAGGTATAGCTATCAAATATGTTTGTGACCAATTTCATAGGATAAGTCTGTCTAGGGGTGCATGACTCGCCGGCGGTGGTCTGTGGTGGGAATGATTCATGTTTCCAATTCACGGAAGGAGCTGTCCATATGGAGAGGCCTGTTGGGGTGTAGGAATGCAGCTGACATAACTATGTCGTCCTCTAGATGGCTGAATAAAGAACTAATAGCCCGCATCTCGTGGTCGTGCGGTAGCGTTCTCGCTTCCCACGCCCGGGTTCCCGGGTTCGATTCCCGGCGGGGTCAGGGATTTTCTCTGCCTCGTGATGGCTGGGTGTTGTGTGCTGTCCTTAGGTTAGTTAGGTTTAAGTAGTTCTAGGGGACTTATGACCACAGCAGTTGAGTCCCATAGTGCTCAGAGCCATTTGAACCATTTTGAAAGAACTAATACTTAGTATGTTTTGGACAGCTTTTGAGATAGCATGGAAATTTGAGAAGATTCAGCATGGGCATGTGTTTGTGCTGGACCATTATTCCCTCCCATGTAAATTGTCTGGTTGACTGCCTCTGCACATTTCGCGCCTTTAGCAGGTGAAAGACAGGTGGAAGAGATGTTTTCTGGTCCTCTAGATATGAGAAACGCCTTAGTTGACTTTGTAAATTATAGGGATGATTTGGAATCTGTTACATCACCAACATCAGTATTCACAAGTGGAAATATCAGTTTCCTCTAGTTTTTTTCGAGTTTTCATGTAAAGTTCTTCACATATGGGGTAAGTTTCTAGTTACTCAATGGTTTACAGCATGCTCTACCTCACTAAAGTTTTGGGTTCCTAGAGAAATAATTTCCAGTTTATATCTTCAGAATTATGTTGTGTGAGCAGTACTGCCATGCAAGCGATATTGCTATGAGCTTGAGATCGAGAAGTATAGCGAAAATGGTGTGATATTCTGACAAACTATGCGAAATTTTGTATGTTCTTGTAATCCCAGAGATGGGTGTAGAGAAGCAAGCAAGCAGGGCAGGACCAGAAACAAAAACATCTTTGTGTCAAAAGATACTGACCCAGCCTTTGTACAACAGTTCTCAGAGTGACTTCAGTCCACTGAGGGTGCTCTGGTCATGTGTCGGGAGTGGATAATCGCCATATCTCACAGGAAATATCTAGTGCAGCATGGAGTATACCTAGACTGCATGTGCTTATGCTGTCTGTCCTCGCGGTTTATGTACTAGTGTCTGGCGGTTGATAGCTACACAAATGATGTAAAAGGGGCGCTTTTGTATGGCGCAGGATGCGAATTGTATATTTACTACATCGACATAGTACACAGTGATATATTGTTGGTTTGGAGATCAGTTTCAGGCTTTAATATTCAAGCTCCCTTCCTCAGTGGCAGAGCAGTTTATTTCAGTAAGAGTCTTTCTGAATTTGATGATCTGTCGACCACTTTGCAGGCTGTAATTGTTGGTGCAATATGGCACTCTGTACAAAATAGTTTTTTTACTGCTGAAAGTCTCATCTGCAGAAAGGAAAAAAAGGTGGACAGTGCTTCCACACTGGCAGTATCAGTAATTTGGCGGGTAAATTCAATAAGAGCCGATCACAATGCTCCATTCAATCACAAGACATCCTTTGTGTTGGGACGTAGGAGTGTCTAAAAACTGATTCCAACAAGATGGAGACAAGGTATCTATCGAAAGTCCTAAAAAAGAAAGAGTTTAAAGACAAGTTGATGCAGACTCTCCACCTCTGGTGGGGATGCCGTCACTCAACCGCCACTGTGGCATTAGGACATCTCCAGACCAGTAACTGTAGGACACTGAAAATTCCAGCCATTTTTCTCTTTTTTAGGACAATGCTTTGAAATCCGTTTGCATAATTGTTACAATTTTCCCATCTGTGCTTAGACAGTGTTATCTTTCCAAACAATAAGAATAATTTGATGATTAACGGTGTTTTCGCGACCATGCACAGACATGAGGAGGTCTTTTAGCGGTGAGATTGTTTACCATTTCTGAGACATATGTTGAATGCAGGACATCACGATTTCCAGGAAGGGAACACGTCGTGTCTCGTTAGGACCGTTAGGAAGAATGCATTCGGTGATATCCAGGGCTATTTTCATTCAACAGGTCCTGTTAGGGCGAGAATTTCCATGCAGTCAAGCTCAGACATCACGAAAGCTCCTACAAAAGCGACCATTACCTATTTCTATGACACTTTACAATTTCCGAGAGGTCGACTTGGCTCTTATTTAAATAGCCATGTGACATCAGTACACCATTGACAACCTTTTAGATGGTGAGTTACTATGCTAATATTTCACAATGATGCATCAGCTCACATGTTCTGTTAAGATTGCTAGGGACAATCCACCCTGAGATATTCTGGGAAGCACTGGAACAGATCTCTATAGCGCTGGACCCACAGCTCTGTGTCATTGCGCCAGCAACGGTGTCTACGGAACACGTATTTTGACATGTATGTCTCATATGTCATGTATCAAAGGGATGCCGCCACCTCATCCTTTCAGGACCCAAACTGACACCTGCACATGGTTCAGCAGCTGATGGCTGCATTGTCAGTTCGTGGGGACTGCTATTGCATCCTTACTCCCGGGACCATGTTCGGGACAGGAGACGGCAGGTGGTGTGTGCTTTATAATCGAAAAATTTGCCAGAGTAGTTAGGTGTGATGTGTGTTTCATCACTGCATTCCTTGTGCAATTGGAATAAAAAAAATATGTGATCGATTTAATTTCTTCTCACAAGACTTGCATCTTTCCAAACAGCAGAGAATGATCAGCAAGTGAAACCCAAGCCCCACAAAATGGTTTCTTTTTAAATAAAAGAACAATATACCCTTGAACTTCCCTTCGTGATACCCCTCCTCTCCACTGTAGAGCCGCCAATTTCCAGGTAGAGGAGGGAGGGGGAGAGGCGAGTGGACGAGGGTGGCAGGGATGGGGTGGATTGGGTGGTGATCAATTTCCTGAAAAATTCTGAAATAAACAAATAAATCAACTGTTTTCCATACACTTCTGTGAATCCCCTAAATTGTTTAAATAAACAATATACCACATATTACCTAAATTATTTATACAATATTCTATACACAGCAATCGATTTCTGAGAAAATTCTCTAACTAAAGAATGAAACTATATTCCATACATTGCCATAAATTTCTAAACAATATCCTATACATTATAGATTGTTTAAACAATATTCCATACACTACAATCGAATTCCCTCCAAATGACCGGTCAACTGAGTCCTATTCTAGCCAATTTTCGAGAGGGAGAGTGGGAGGGGAGGTGGTTTACCACTGGGGGAGAGGTTAATTAACTGATAAATGTAATTAAGTAGTCAATCAAATTGATAAGAGTGAGAGGGGCTATTCTAATAACTCAGACCTGAAAGTGTACTTGTAGCAGCAACAGGTGTGGTTTTTCTGAGGGGTGCGGGGGGGGGGGGGGGTGTAGTAGTAGGTTAAGTGCTTGTCAATCAGAAGAAGGATCCTTTTAGCAGAACAATAGATTAAGTACCTGTAAATCAAAGGACTACAACAGGTTTGCCCCTGATGTAGGCAACCTGCACCAACAAAATACGCTGATGGTGGCTTTAGTCTACTACTCACACTATGTATGATAACTCTGTTTTCATTGTACAGTTCAGATCCACCATGATTTTGAAGTCATGGAGGTAATATTCAGATGTTCATACAGCTTGAGGGTTGCAATAAAGTATTTTGATTGAAAACGACAAGATATTCAGTATTAGGAGTCGACTACAGCCATTATGATTCCTTGATATGATATTAGGACAAATAAGGCACGTGTCAAAGGACATATCTTTATACATGTGGGCATTCTGTAAGTTGAGACTTTGTGAGAGCCAGTGAAAGTTCGGTTTACTGACTCGACTATTTCCACTGCCATACAATTTAATTTACAACTGACGTGTGTCTTTAATACCATTAAACAAAACTGCCAACTATGCTCAGTTCTGAACTAGAAGGATCGTGGACACAAATGTAGAGGAAACACAAATAAACTACACATGTTTATTTAACAATGAATTGCAAATAAATCTGTAAGTTACAAGAAACAAATACACCATATCGTAGCTTGTACAATGTACAATAAATTCAAATGAGACTGGCGTTGTAGATAAAACTGATGGCGTAGCCTTCACAATCAAACGGCACCTACAGCCCTCCTTACAGCTGTCTCCATAAATACACTGACAAACACAAGGCTCTGGAGAAATCTAGAACACACACACAAAATCATTTTACAACATAGCATTAACGGATTAAGCGGTCAATAACACCGCAATTCAAATACCAGAAAACCGCTTCGAATGTATCAAAACTTAGGCATCGAATCTTGCCGCAATAAAAAACTACAGTCAATGAAACTTTCGAATCAATACATAAACCACATATTGTTTACTACAAGAACTGCGAGTAAAAGTGGCGTGACTTTTTAAAAATTAAAATTCTTTAAACTGGTTTATCCTAAGAAGGCTTTCTTTAAATATGTCTTAAAATAATAAAGTTAAGCAAATTTAAAACCAATTATCTCTTATTGTCGGCTCACGATGGCCAGACTATCCAAACCAGTCGGAATCTACAGGCTAGCTAGAATCTTTCGGTAAGACTTACGTCAAAACACAGTCATGAAGAAACAATTTAATTGTAATTGACCTTAGTTGTGGTTACAGGAAAACTGACACTACTTGAATAAGTGAGCCAGAAAATGAACAATTATTACACCATACTAAACAAAGCACATAATGAAACACGAAGCGGATTTTTTTGCCCTTCTTAAGACATATACAAAATACCTAAGCACACCATACTAAACAAACCACATAATGAAAAACGAAAACGATATTTTGCCCTTCTTAAAACATATACAAAATACCTAAGCATGTGGGCCCCTTGTGCCCACTGAACATACGAAGCCTGAAGGCAAAGTCGTGCACCGTAACATCAAACAAATAAGTGAGCCACTTGTCCCAACGCAAGCCAAACCCGTGTACATGCAAACACAACACCCACCATTTTAAGCACTGAAGTGTTGCTTGTTGCAAACCATAAAAATCCATCATCATCCAAAATCCCCAACTAGTAGAGGCAGCTCCGTCTGATCCGTCCGATCACAACAAATAATTTTTAACATATTTATGCAGCGACAGCAACTGATATTGTTTATATAAGAATAACTAACGTTGAAACCTAGGTAAACGATAAAGTTAACCAGCAACTGTAGGCTGTATATCTTTATATACACAACAAATAACACCTCTAGTAAGGAACTGTATTTACCTACCGCACGCTACGGCTACCACGGTCAGCCCCCTCCAGGGCTTACTGTGTTGGCCATCAAACGACACAAGGAATGTTTTACATCTCGCAATCATGAAACACGGCGTGGTTGTAGAAAGATCCTAGTTGACAAGTACCACAGACAAAAGTCATGCCTTGTCTATGATAATTGGTTTCTAATGCGTCAGGATTTGATGCTGTCGGTGAACGCAGGTCCATATTAACGGTTTTCCGAGCTAACGCTGTGAAGGTAACTACATGTTATGGATATTTCTAGTTTGGTATCTCGTAAATGGACATCGCTCACAATGGCACATAAAACTGCACTTCAACACAGAAATTGGAGATCAGTCGATTGGAGGCCTTGTCTTATCCTCCGACAAGTCGCAAGTTTGTATCTTTTCAAGTGAAGAAGAACATCGAATGCCCTGACAGTCCAATTATGCGCTTGTCCCATAAAGTGTCGAGGATGTATGTAAGGCCGGAGATGTTTCGGCGATACTTTGGGGTGTTTTCCATGCCATCACTTATGCTCAGTCGTTCATTCAAGGTTACCGTGAACATGAGCCTAGAAGTTTATTTCAAGATTCTCGGTGACCAAGTGTTACCCTTCTTTCTACAACTTCATGATTAGCATGCTGCGGAATTTCCGTCTTCCGAGATGACAAAAGCCGTCATTACATGGCTGGACGATTACGTTCCCTGTTTGACGAACACTCACAAACTGTATCGTATCTTGAGTGGCCCACTAACTGACACGATCTTATTCCTACAGAAAAGTCTGAGAATATTTGGAACAGCGGGTGAACATGCCAGCAACTTGGAATTTCTACATCATCTAATCATCAATAAGTGGCTTTAATTTATGTTTATACGAGATAGGTCTATTTTTCAGCCACCACCAAAGATAACCATGCTCGTTGGCTCTGTGAAGGATGACTTGATTGTAAGGAAATCAGGCGTGTATAAAGTTCGCTGTTAGTGTGGATTGTCATAAATGGGACGTTCTTTACGCACAATTCAAGAACGTTGCGGTTCTCCCGCCTGCTGGAGCGGCATAAATCTGTCGTGGACGAGCACTGTACAAGATGGTCAGAAACAGTCCGGAAAGATTGTGAGTGTGCTGCAAGGGAGGTTGAAGTGAAAAACCATTTTTAAGAAAAAATTCGATACTTTGCGCTTAAATACCACGAAGCAAAGACATCTGCGGCTCCGTGAGTTACCACATTTTCATACGCTCATTTACAGTAAAATGAGCCTTTATCGGAAGTGATAAACCCAAAGCTACGTTTGTTCGGTTTGAGGAAACCGAGCAAAGAACACGTTTTGTAACTCTGTCTGTGTCAGGCTGCTTGAATTCTGGACGACCTGATTCGCTAAGTTCATTGCTTAATAACTCTGAAGCGACGGAACGTATAAAATTTTTTTCTTAATAATTATTTCTCGGTAAAAGTTTTTCAGACTGTTTCTGACCACCTTGTATACACGCAAGCCACTGTACATATTAGGCGAACGTCTTTATTTTAACATCTTTATCACCCTTCTAGGATTCAGTTTTCAGGGAACCTACTTAAATATACACTCCTGGAAATTGAAATAAGAACACCGTGAATTCATTGTCCCAGGAAGGGGAAACTTTATTGACACATTCCTGGGGTCAGATACATCACATGATCACACTGACAGAACCACAGGCACACAGACACAGGCAACAGAGCATGCACAATGTCGGCACTAGTACAGTGTATATCCACCTTTCGCAGCAATGCAGGCTGCTATTCTCCCATGGAGACGATCGTAGAGATGCTGGATGTAGTCCTGTGGAACGGCTTGCCATGCCATTTCCACCTGACGCCTCAGTTGGACCAGCGTTCGTGCTGGACGTGCAGACCGCGTGAGACGACGCTTCATCCAGTCCCAAACATGCTCAATGGGGGACAGATCCGGAGATCTTGCTGGCCAGGGTAGTTGACTTACACCTTCTAGAGCACGTTGGGTGGCACGGGATACATGCGGACGTGCATTGTCCTGTTGGAACAGCAAGTTCCCTTGCCGGTCTAGGAATGGTAGAACGATGGGTTCGATGACGGTTTGGATGTACCGTGCACTATTCAGTGTCCCCTCGACGATCACCAGTGGTGTACGGCCAGTGTAGGAGATCGCTCCCCACACCATGATGCCGGGTGTTGGCCCTGTGTGCCTCGGTCGTATGCAGTCCTGATTGTGGCGCTCACCTGCACGGCGCCAAACACGCATACGACCATCATTGGCACCAAGGCAGAAGCGACTCTCATCGCTGAAGACGACACGTCTCCATTCGTCCCTCCATTCACGCCTGTCGCGACACCACTGGAGGCGGGCTGCACGATGTTGGGGCGTGAGCGGAAGACGGCCTAACGGTGTGCGGGACCGTAGCCCAGCTTCATGGAGACGGTTGCGAATGGTCCTCGCCGATACCCCAGGAGCAACAGTGTCCCTAATTTGCTGGGAAGTGGCGGTGCGGTCCCCTACGGCACTGCGTAGGATCCTACGGTCTTGGCGTGCATCCGTACGTCGCTGCGGTCCGGTCCCAGGTCGACGGGCACGTGCACCTTCCGCCGACCACTGGCGACAACATCGATGTACTGTGGAGACCTCACGCCCCACGTGTTGAGCAATTCGGCGGTACGTCCACCCGGCCTCCCGCATGCCCACTATACGCCCTCGCTCAAAGTCCGTCAACTGCACATACGGTTCACGTCCACGCTGTCGCGGCATGCTACCAGTGTTAAAGACTGCGATGGAGCTCCGTATGCCACGGCAAACTGGCTGACACTGACGGCGGCGGTGCACAAATGCTGCGCAGCTAGCGCCATTCGACGGCCAACACCGCGGTTCCTGGTGTGTCCGCTGTGCCGTGCGTGTGATCATTGCTTGTACAACCCTCTCGCAGTGTCCGGAGCAAGTATGGTGGGTCTGACACACCGGTGTCAATGTGTTCTTTTTTCCATTTCCAGGAGTGTATTTGTAGAATGATCTAATTAATCGTGATTATAGTTTTATCCTTGGCATTATGTGGAATCCAGCACTGACTCTCATAGACGGCGCTTCTGTCACTAGCCAACAAGAATTTTTGAAACAGCATTATTCAGTAATGGGTCACGGCAACCTGTATCTCTGCCGCCCCTGTGACATTTCTTCCACCATGATTTGTTGTGCATTCACACGCGCTTGACTCGCCATATCGATATACAGGGTTATTCAAAAGGTTACGCACAAATTGAAGGAGCTGATTTAGGAGTCTAACTACAACAATTTTGGAATAGGAATGTTTTACATTCTAGGTAATCCTAAGCCATTGAAAGCTTTGAATTGTCGGGAACATAAAGGGCAATGAATACCCTATGTTCAACTAAGATACTGTACTGTTTTTTTTTTGCATGTTCAAATGGTTCAAATGGCTCTGAGCACTATGCGACTTAACTTCTGAGCTCATCAGTCGCCTAGAACTTAGAATTAGTTAAACCTAACTATCCTAAGGACATCACACACACCCATGCCCGAGGCAGGATTCGAACCAGCGACCGTAGCGGTCGCCCGGTTCCAGAATGTAGCGCCTAGAACCGCACGGCCACTCAAGCCGGCTCTTTGCATGTATAGCTGGATGTAAGTACTCTGAGCACCTGTATACTTTTCTGTGCAAGTACGCGATGTACTCAATAATACACATTCCAGGGGTTAGGTCGGAAGAGGAGCTTCTAATGCACGGTTACCTCGCTCCCCTGATCAGGTACCTCTCGACTTTTTTTAATTTTTGGGCCGTATTAAAAGCCTCGTGTACGTCAAACCAATTCCTGATGAAGAAACATTTCTTGCCAGGACACATGCAGCACCCAATGAGGTCCCTGAGATGCCTGGTGTTCTTGGTAGAGTGGGTCACAATTTTCTGCCCAGAAGTTGTGCCAGTATAGAACGTTGCGGTCGTCGTTTTGAACATCTTTTGTAATGTGCCACATTGTTGAGTAAATAGTACGTGATGTTCGCTGAAATTAAAGTCTACGTGTGTTGACTGTACTCGTTGTTCCTGACAATCCAAAGCTTTCAATAAAAAATATGGTTCAAATGGCTCTGAGCACTATGGGACTTAACTGCTGAGATCATCAGTCCCCTAGAACTCAGAACTACTTAAACCTAACTAACCTAAGAACATCACACACATCCATGCCCGAGGCAGGATTCGAACCTGCGTCCGTAGCGGTCGCGCGGTTCCATACTGTAGCGCCTAGAACCGCTCGGCCACCTGGGCCGGCCAAAGCTTTCAATAGCACGGGATTACTTCCAAGACAATAAGTTTCTGCCTCAAAATTGTTGTATTTAGTTTGTGCACAAGCTCTTGAACCATCCTGTATCAGGTGGACGAGAACATCTTACCTTCAGTAGTTGTGGAGCAGCTACGGTACAAAAGCTTACGTGTTGCGAGGCGTCACTCCCTTCGCGTTGTTGTTGCTGTCTTAAGGCTTGTTTGCCACCATGTGTGGCGTTATCAAATGGTTCAAATGGCTCTGAGCACTATGCGACTTAACTGCTGAGGTCATCAGTCGCCTAGAACTTAGAACTAATTAAACATAAGTAACCTAAGGACATCACACACATCCATGCCCGAGGCAGGATTCGAGCCTGCGACCGTAGAGGTCACTCTGCTCCAGACTGTAGCGCCTAGAACCGCACGGCCACACCGGCCGGCCGTGGCGTTATTATGACACGGTTGTGTTTTTATGTTCGTTATTTTTGCTTTTTGCCTTTTTGTCTCTGTAATACGTGTTTGTAGGTGTATAATTTTTGATTGTGGCATACCGTTTATCGGTTTCCTGACAAGTGTAGTTCTCGCTTGTGTAACTTACATAGCCAAGAGTACCATTTAAGTCAGACCTTGCCGAGATACTTTCGTCCTTGCTCCACCGTAAGCAGAGGGAACCAGCACACCAGAGCACGTGACACAGCCCGGTTACCCAAGTGTGTGGTCATTTTCGAAGGACTGGTTTTGCTCAGAAAACCTGATTGCAGGTGCTAACGAAGGGCATCCAGATTAACTGGCAGTAAACTGCACCACTTTTGAGACAAGACTCATCTAATCACACTTCGAGGATAATATTACCCACCGCCGCGGAACCATGGGTTCCCGTGGCCCTTAACACCACCACAGGACATTTTAGGCGCAGCGCTCGCGAAGCAGTTGAAGAAGAGAGAGCTGAGGGAAAATGTTTTGGTCGCGCCGAGGCAACACAAGAGAGTGACTCCACATAGTCAGATAACAACATGGACGCAGAGGACGTTCCTTAGACAATGGTGAACGTCTCGATCAGCAGTTCTCAATGCTTTCTGAGGAGGGAATTAATGAAGAAAGACAATAAAATCCCACTAAAGAGCAGAACCACCAATTGTCGTCCACATTTCCAGCACCTACGCGCATGTCGTTAGCGAATTAACCAATGGCATCATTGGTCAGTTCCAGAGGTCTTTCAAGCCTAAAACAATCATATTTCAGACCAGCAACTTGAAACACTACAAATTCATTGTCCAAGAATTTGAGAAGCAGAATTCGAATTCTACTCATTCCCTAAGGGGATTCGAATTTGGGTTCAGGTAGCAATTCTGTAATATTAGAGTACTAATTGAACCCATTGGTAACAAATTTAATAGCAAGTCTCTAAATTGCTTCGATGTCTTCATTTAATCCGACCTGGTGGGGCTCACACATATTCGAGCAGTTCTCACGAATGGATCGCTCAAGTGTTCTGTATACAGTATCCTTTATAGATGAGTTACACTTTCCAAGAATTCTCCTGAGAGAGGACAAGTTACTCTCTCACCTATTTTTCATAAAGATTTTGTTACAACGTTACGCAACTTGAGCTAGACTCTAGAAAGTTAACGGCCTGAGCAGGCGCTGATGAAGCCTGGTAGGGCGCTAAAAGCATGAGGTAATTTTATGGCTCTTAGTTCATAGAAACGGTATGTTGGAAGTTTAAAGAAAGTGGCAGCGAGACCATTCCTCAGAAAATCTTTCCGGACAGACCCAGAGCTGCACAGGGCAGACAAAGCACACCCTGGTCGATATACATCTCCAGCAGGACAATGCCACTATACCTACATTGGCGCGAGCCAAAGGCTGGGCTGGGGGCAATGGACTGAAGGGACGCATCTACGCAGTGGAGTCATAAACCGGGCATTGTGTGCAGCGCTACGCCTAATAAAAATTCACGTTTTCGTGTTCGCCGATACTGCAAAAAGGCCTGTGACCCACTTCCATCGGCCACCTCAGTCGTCTAAAAAACTCTGGCGTCTGAGAAACGCTTAGAGATAGAATCTTTATGAACCTCATAGCTAAGACTAACATGATCCTAGGCACAGGCGATTTAGATAGAGATCTTTAGGATTTTATCTGTTTCCTTGTTGCCACGGGAAGTGACACAACTTTGAAAAAAAAATATCTTCTCCTTCCGCAAAAACTTAAAAAGGCCAGTAATTGGCAGTTGCTTTTTTCCAGAGGCACAGGTTCCTTAACTCTTGCACTGGTTCGATATGAGTCTGTGCTGTTGGGTAGGAGGAGAGATTTAGCGCCTCTAAAGCCCTGTGATTGGCTCAAGACGGGATGAAGGCAGTGTCGTAAGTGCACTTTGCGGAAAACAGAATTGTTGTCTCTGGGAGAGGTGCGAGGCACTCGGGCTCTGGACTTCAGTCTGGAAGCAACTTCTGGTCGAAGCTCTGGCATGTGTGGTTGGTACTTGGTACCTGTCCTAAGGCTGACTTCACTTGCGAGTAGTTAGACTGGGGAGCCTGTGGTGAAGTTATTACTGTACTGACAGTGAGATTTCAAACGTCTCGGACTATCCATTTGCCGAGGGCACACTTACTCGTTTTTGGATTACCAGTCATGTCATTTGGTATCCTTGTGCGCTCTGTCGTATAAATGAGCCAAATTGGTTCTTGGTACGATCAGCAAACGACTGTGACACACACTGAAATCTACTGTGATTTCAGGGCTCTGGTAGAGAGTAAATTGCGATCTGTCTGCCTGATCGCTAGACCGTGAGATTTTGCGTTTATTTCGTGGCCGCGATCGATTCTCACCTCGCCGCCTTACACCTCGCCCCCGCCGCACACATCTCGCCACCTGAAAGTTACATATCTGCACGAAGCAAACAGGGTAACGTACAGCTGCGCCAGCCTTGTCAGGGCGTACGAATCACAATCACCGCTTGTTCTCAGCTGCACCAATATAGACTTCTGTAGATCATCGATCAAAGTCTACTCAGCGTCAGGTCAATTCAGATTGCATTATCCATATTTTTAGAGCCAGAGCACTTGACTGACTTTTGTCAAGCACGATCCTTGTCCATTGTGATCTTAAACCACCTGTAAGTTGTTTACGATATTCTATCCTGTGTTTTGTATAAATTATGTCAGTCTTTGTTTTTCGGAAAATAAATGTTGTCAGTAAACTAGATTTTGCACACATTCTCAATCACTTTTATATAGCCCCCAAACAGATTAACTTTCACTCCCAATAAACCTAAGTCAGCCATTCGCTTTCCCTACTGCGGTCCTTATGTGCTCGTTCCATTTCAGATCGGTTTGCATCGTTACGCCTATATATTTAATCGACGTGACTGTGTCAAGCAGCGTACTTCTAATGATGTATTCGAACATTACGGTATTGTCTTTCCTATTCATCTGTGTAACTTACGTTTTGCTGTATTTAGAGTAGGTTACCATTCATCACACAAACTAAAAATTTTCTCTAACTCATTTCCTATCATCCTACAACCACTCAGGGTCGACACCTTCCAATACACCACAGCCACATCAACAAACAGTCGCAGACTGCTGCTCACTTTGTCTGTCGGAGTATATACGTATACAGAGAAAAAGACCGTTCGTATCACACCTTCCTGTGGCACGCCTGATGATACCCTTGTCTCTGAGTAACACTGTCTGTCGAGCAGAACGTACTGTATGATATTACTGAAGAACTCTTCGCGCCACTCTCGTATTAGATAATCTGTATGCAAAGACCTTTGTTGACAGTCTGCAGTGAGGCACCGTGTCAAATGCTTGCCCAAAGCCAAGAATTATGGAAATCTGCCTGTTGCTCTACATCCATAGTTATTATGAAACTTATTCGTCTTTCCAGTAGTGCACGTGGTTAGGAACGAGGATTGTGTAGCTGCTGCTATAACGCGCGCAAATCTCTGCGGAAGGCGTTTTTTCGGCCTAATGCACAAGTTCAGGTAATTTACGTACAATTTCTTGACCATTCCTATACTTTTTCAGGACAGTTGGTACCAGTATGCTTGTCCTTTAATGATCTTCAGCATATAATACACGTGTGGTGTGTATTTAACAGCGTACATTATATCCTTTACTATGATCTCAGTCTTTATCTTTTGATGAGATTTGCCTTTTCATGCCTCATCCTATACTTAATTACAAGCAAAGGAGTTCAACCAAATAAGTATTAAAACAAAAGTCTTTCATCCTCATTCTCTTCATCTGAGGCCAATTAAAGTAGAGTATCTCGAATAAGTAAGTAGCTCCGATACATAGAGTTGGTGACTTACAGTGTTTAGGTATTTTGCTTACAACCTACTCACTAAGTCGAATTTGGTCCTCGCGTATGCCTACAGTCCAACAAGAATGGTGAATTATTGTTGATCATTCGTTATAATCATTCTTGGAGAAAAGATGTGTCAAGCCCATTACCGTTCCCTTTAAAATCTCACTTTCGACAAACTTTACAGTATTGAGGGGTGCTTTACCATGCATAATGCATTGTGTGTTTTAGTTATTTAAGCATTGATACTTATTATTATAACAGATGATATGTTTCCCCAATTAGCTGCAAAATATAATCCCAATGTAACTTATTACTGAGGGTCTTGTCTATCTATATTCTCCTTCATTACAAATGGGTCTTTTAGCCTATGCCAGTTAACCAACGCAACACTGTTTAGTTCCTGCACAAGGCTGACCAGTTTTCGATGTACGAATGTTAGACACCAAAACTTGTGCCTGTCTCTCGTGCTATCTGACTGCTGCCCTCACCATACTGCTACACCACCCTCTGTGACCCCATGGCCATTTTGCTACCATTCCCTAAGGCTCTGTCAAAAAAAAATGTCAAGGCTATTTAAGATAGCACATTTTTTTAAGTGACAAATATTTTTGTAACATTCGTTGTAAGCCCACTTTCCCTGGCCCCACCGGCCCTCGTAAACCCTAGATCTTAAGTCCCCAACCGAGGCAACCCACTCACCATATGTATAAATATCTTCCACGGATGAGGGTTGGATGTGTAAGCCACCGCCAGTCTAGAGAGTACCGGAATGTATATTGTTATCTTTAGGCTTCATTCATTACAGTTTCTTCGCTTTTTTCAAACACTGTCGCATTATTACTTCACTGTGATCTACGTGCTATAGCGAATCAACACCTCAGCCAAAAAGCTGATTGTTCCGCTAAAATTCTGACAGGCAAAGTCAACACGCACCACCAGAATGGCCACTGAAGAGCGTGTGGGGAGGACCACGTGTCGATTGCAAGCAGCTCTCTGGCTTTGGTTCTCAGCTTGGCAAGACGTTTCTCCTTTCATCTCTAACATGATGGTCCTCACACTCTGTTCTGTTGTCTGCCACAACCCTCAAGCTCCACGGCTCACTCGATTGTAACCCGTAAACCAAAATACATCTGAGGTATTAACCTTTAAACCTTCAGTTTCATTAAAGAAACTCATTTGGATTCCTACTCCTCTGGTAACCCTTCCAGACACCACTCGATCCCTGCACACTAGCTACTGACCCTACCACCATGTTCTGCTCCCTAGAACCAATGACATCATCATTGCAAAACACAGGACGTGATTGCAGTGGCAGTGATTTTGTGACCCTGGTGATCGGAGAATACTAAGGCCACTTGAGGTCCATCAGAAGAATACATTGCCTGAGCACAGAGCCTGCTGGTGGGATGTAAAGCGCAGTGCCGCAGAAGCTAGAAGAACACTCGGAAGTTCTAGGTGGTGATCAGGCAATGAAAGAGTCCCGCCAGTATAGGAGACGACTCTACGATGAAAACTATATATACTATTCCAAAGCAGAACAAAGCGGAAAATATGGATAAATCGCTAGAGTTACAATCCCGAACTCATGTCATCGATGAGAATGCGAGTGAGCGGCAAGGAGCGTTAGTAGTTGGACTAGTAACTCACTTGAGGGTGAAAGGGCGAGATAGGGAACTCGACACAGTGGCCTAGGACACTGTGTATGCTCTCATCAAGCGTCAGGGCAACCTGAAATCATAAATCATCTCCACCCCCCCCTCCCCAAGCCTTCACCTTTCTTAGCCCCCTCTATAACCACTGTCCCTCCTTATTCTGTATGCCCTTGTAGCGGAAGATGACTGAAGACATTATCATTCTCAGAAGCTCCTGCTCCTTCCTGAAACTATGGACCTATCTTCCTCCTTGATATTCTTGGAAAAACTCTCGAATGTGTAGTATTGAAATCACTCTATAGATTCTTTACTGATCATAAGATCAGTCTCCCTTAACAGTTTGGCTTCCGCATCGAGCACTCCACCATCCACCAACCCCTGTGCTTTGTCGAGTACATCTGTACGGTTAAAAGTTAAGGAGAGAGCGCAGGAGACACATTCCTTGACACAGAAAAGGCTTTGACCGCGTTTGGCATGACGGCTTATTACACAAATTACTCTCCACAGGTTGTTCAGGACACTTTCTCAAGATGATTGATATATTCCTGAGGGACAGGAAATCTTTCAACAGGAATGGTAATAACTGCAGAAGTGTGAAACTGGTTCTGACCATGTTGCTGCAGGATTCGAGTCTGAGACCCGTGCTGTCATATCTTTATACCAACGACACAGGCAAGCAGTTGGGAGAGGAAATCGTCCTTTATGCCGATGACGCAGCACTATTCAAGCACTGCCATAGCCTCTGTTGGGCACCTCTACTGATACCTGGGATGACTGACTCAATGGTGAACTTCGCGGAATGTGAAAATTAGTCCTGAGAAGATACATACAATTCCGTTCACTGCGAATCTCAAACTCTAAACCGTCAACTCACAATTGATGACAATGACCTGGCTTGCATAATTCCAGCGTGTTGGGTATTTTTGGACAGCAGCTCACTTTTAGATTGTGATGCAAAAAGAGACAGCCAGTGTTCCAACTGAAATGGATGTTTATTTAGTCGGTGACATCAGGGACCATACGCATATGCACGCACATTGTTTACTACTACTCTGACGGACATTTTACTTGGCAATCATTGGTTGGTTTGAGAATGTGCGTAACACGAAACCGGTCACAGACTAAATAAACATCCATTTTAGTTGCAATTCTCGCTGTCTCTTTTTGAATTGCATAGACTTGACTTGGTGTGACTTAGTCAAATACACTCGTGGAAATTGAAATAAGAACACCGTGAATTCATTGTCCCAGGAAGGGGAAACTTTATTGACACATTCCTGGGGTCAGATACATCACATGATCACACTGACAGAACCACAGGCATAGACACAGGCAACAGAGCATGCACAATGTCGGCACTAGTACAGTGTATATCCACCTTTCGCAGCAATGCAGGCTGCTATTCTCCCATGGAGACGATCGTAGAGATGCTGGATGTAGTCCTGTGGAACGGCTTGCCATGTCATTTCCACCTGGCGCCTCAGTTGGACCAGCGTTCGTGCTGGACGTGAAGACCGCGTGAGACGACGCTTCATCCAGTCCCAAACATGCTCAATGGGGGACAGATCCGGAGATCTTGCTGGCCAGGGTAGTTGACTTACACCTTCTAGAGCACGTTGGGTGGCACGGGATACATGTGGACGTGCATTGTCCTGTTGGAACAGCAAGTTCCCTTGCCGGTCTAGGAATGGTAGAACGATGGGTTCGATGACGGTTTGGATGTATCGTGCACTATTCAGTGTCCCCTCGACGATCACCAGTGGTGTAAGGCCAGTGTAGGAGATCGCTACCCACACCATGATGCCGGGTGTTGGCCCTGTGTGCCTCGGTCGTATGCAGTCCTGATTGTGGCGCTCACCTGCACGGCGCCAAACACGCATACGACCATCATTGGCACCAAGGCAGAAGCGACTCTCATCGCTGAAGACGACACGTCTCCATTCGTCCCTCCATTCACGCCTGTCGCGACACCACTGGAGGCGGGCTGCACGATGTTGGGGCGTGAGCGGAAGACGGCCTAACGGTGTGCGGGACCGTAGCCCAGCTTCATGGAGACGGTTGCGAATGGTCCTCGCCGATACCCCAGGAGCAACAGTGTCCCTAATTTGCTGGGAAGTGGCGGTGCGGTCCCCTACGGCACTGCGTAGGATCCTACGGTCTTGGCGTGCATCCGTGCGTCGCTGCGGTCCGGTCCCGGGTCGACGGGCACGTGCACCTTCCGCCGACCACTGGCGACAACATCGATGTACTGTGGAGACCTCACGCCCCACGTGTTGAGCAATTCGGCGGTACGTCCACCCGGCCTCCCGCATGCCCACTATACGCCCTCGCTCAAAGTCCATCAACTGCACATACGGTTCACGTCCACGCTGTCGCGGCATGCTACCAGTGTTAAAGACTGCGATGGAGCTCCGTATGCCACGGCAAACTGGCTGACACTGACGGCGGCGGTGCACAAATGCTGCGCAGCTAGCGCCATTCGACGGCCAACACCGCGGTTCCTGGTGTGTCCGCTGTGCCGTGCGTGTGATCATTGCTTGTACAGCCCTCTCGCAGTGTCCGGAGCAAGTATGGTGGGTCTGACACACCGGTGTCAATGTGTTCTTTTTTCCATTTCCAGGAGTGTACTTTGGCCTTACCATAGACAAGATACTGACTTGGAGGTCGCACATGACTAGTGCGGTTAATAAACGATATGGCCTGTTTTATCAACTGCACCCACTCTTCAAGAGCGACGTGCTTTCAGACAACGCTAAACCTATTATTGAGCCAACTATCATACTTCCGGCCACCTTGTATGGTTCGGAATAGTGGTCAGTGGCCGCCGGCAAACGTCTCAAGAGACTGCATGCTCTTCAGAACAAGGGGTTCAGGGTAATAACCAACGCTCCGCAGGATACTCTGAACACACGTATTAGTCAGCACCTATGGTATATGCGGGTGTTGGCGTAATTTAATTGTACATGTGTTGACTTGCATCACTTTGGCCGGCCGGAGTGGCCGAGCGGTTCTAGGCGCTACAGTATGGAACCGCGTGACCGCTAGGTCGCAGGTTCGAATCCTGCCTCGGGCATGGATGTGTGTGATGTCCTTAGGTTAGTTAGGTTTAAGTAGTTCTAAGTTCTAGCGGACTGATGACCATAGATGTTAAGTCCCATAGTGCTCAGAGCCATTTGAACCATTTTTGAACTTAGCTTTGGGTCTACTACGCAATCTACAGTTTGTCATGTTTTTTTGATATCGTGTTTTTACTTCGCTTGTGTCGAGGTAACACGTTTATTTCTTTCATTTTTGTCGTTACATATGCGCTGTCTATGATTTGATCGTCTAGCACAGAGTTTTTGCGACTATTGCTTGTTGTTGTACATAATGGCTGCCCAAACTTTGTGCTTGGCGAACAAATCGTGGAAAATACATAAGTAACTATAGAAGCAATAGAAATTAGCGTGTTACGCCACACAAAGAAAGTAAAAAACACCACACCATCAAAAACTATGACAAGCTGTAGATTGTGTAGTAGACCTAAAGGTACTAGCACAAAGACCCAACAGCTTTATGTGAGAAGTAAAATAAACAAATAAACACACTGAAGATAGAACAAAACGTGCTAAAACCTGTTAGGTGAAACCAGAACTACAAAGGTGTTTTGCATAAGGCAAAATTCATATCCAATTTCTTAGCAAGGACGTAAATAAGAACTGCGTCATTACAAGACGATTAAAAAATTATAGTTTACATCATATAGAAAAATATAACTATACATAGTTTAATTTCGGTGTCTAGAACTGCTTATGACTGATAAGCGTGATATGTCAGAGTAAGTCATAAATGAGAAAATAAATTTCGTGCATTGTGTCACACATCAAGTTAAGAACACACAGCTATATTTCTGTGTTCATGTGTAAAGAAACGGCAACGCAATTCAGTATCACATACAAGATAATTGTGATGGGAGCTTTTGAATTTTCTTGGTCGCCTGCAGAAGCCAAGAGGCAATATGGCACCGTTGTAGTGGTCTATGCCGCAGATTATTATGCATAGGTTGCGGCGTGGGACGGCCTGTGCGATTGAATGCCAGCAAATACAGTCTCTCTCACTTCTGAATTATTTCTCTCTCTCTCTCTCTCTATCTCTCTCTCTCTCTCTCTCTCTCTCTCTCTCTCTCTCTCTCTCTCTCTCTTTCAGCAACTGGTATTGTGCTTCGGATGCTAATTGGAAAAAGAAAGTAAGAATCAATATGCATTTTATGTTGTATTTAATTTCGTTAGAGTTCGTTTTAAATTAAAAGTACAAATAAACAAAATAAAAAATAAGAATACAGATTGCCTGCTCATTTAAATTGAACGACTGCAATACAAGCGTAAATATCAAAAACACACATACAAAACCTCCGTCTACAGAAATGAGTAATAGGTCTTTTCCATAATGACAACAGCAGTGTGCAGAGCAAACTTAGGGTCTTCGCGGAAAGCTTGCTGAACACGATCCACCGTGTATACCCATTTTTATATAATGTAATTGGCGTGTTGCATCCTCTATTACAGGTTGAAGACGATAAAATCTGCCCGTAAATTAAATATTTTAATAAACGCATAAAATTGAATAAAGAGTATTAAGATCCGTCAGTGTAACTCGCCTTATTACAGGGCCTCCTCGAACAATCCATCACAAAGCAGATGACTTCTCCTGATGATTTAACAGTAGTTTACAGAAGTAAACAGGAGCTCCATAATGCATGTACCATGTGTTACCCAAAGAAGTCTCATGGAAATCCAAGTATCGTACTTCTTTCAGTCTTGCTCCATATTACCCTCTGAGAGGACGATCGACAGTGTCACCACAGTTTATAAATATTTTCAAGAACCAAGTTTGCGAGCTGTTTAAAGTCACATATTAAACGTCATGTTAGTACTATTCAAATACGTATCTTCTAACAGTAATGGTAGTATGTGTGTGTGTGTGTGTGTGTGTGTGTGTGTGTGTGTGTGTGTGTGTGTGTAAATATAATTGAGCCAAGGATGGGATTTAACTGTGAAATGGATTCTATTTAGTAATACAGAAGCTTATAAAATGCACGTTACCGCTGTGAACCAGACTGACACAGTAAACTGAAATTGTGTATAAGAGACTGCAAACTATGGACAGAATTTCTAATCAAATTCTAAGCGACGTTTAAAAGTTTATAGCTATCGACTTAGCAGCATCTAAACGCTCTACAATGCAAAATATGAATACAGATACACTGCTCAGTTGAATTAAACGAATACAATTACTGCTTGAATATCTAAAATATACATACATACGAGACATGGTGATCAAAATTTACCATCAAACTTTAAACTATGTGTAAGAGATAGTAATTAACCATCTAGCAGCATGTAAACGTGATACAGTAGCTTCCTCGAGGAGATTTTAATACCAGAGTGCTGAAAAGTAATGCCTCAGAATTTTTATGTGAAAACTCTTAAAGCTTCTTAAATGAAGCAAACGTTATTAACGTTCTAAATCTTTAGTCTTCATGTCTACATATTTTCGGTCCTCTGCCACTAGTGGACTCCGAACAGTAGCGTGTAGCATGGCTGTGTGTAACGTAACTAAGACGGTGGGTGAGAAACAGCGTTCTGTCATCGAGTTTCAAATTCAAAGAGTTAGTCAACACATGGCACACTCTCTCCTTCGGCATGACAATGCTACACCACACACGAGCGCTGCGACATCTGCAACATTCTGACGCCTTAGGTTCACTCTCCTCGATCATCGTCCACACAGTCCCGACTTGGCCCTCGGTGATTTCCATCTGTTTGCAGTACTTTAAGAACACCTTCGAGGACTTCACTTTGACAATCACCAAACGGTGCAAGCAGAGGAGAGGTTGTGGGTCAGACATTCCACAGTGACGGTATCAACAAACTGGTCCCTCGCTGGGAGATATACGTTGGTCGCCAGGGTACTTATGTTGAGAAATAAATACGTAGACATCAAGAATAAAGATGTAAAATGTTCATAACGTTTGTTTTTATTTAAAGAGTTTTAGGAGTTTTCACAGTAAAAATTTGATGGCATTACTTTCCAGCATGCCCTTCATGTTGGAAGTGGCTGATATGACGCAGTGAACTTTACTAACATAATTATCGGTACGCCAGGACTTAACGATTCATGTATTGACGTCAGAAAGAGCTACGACACTTTTTTTCGGTTTATTTTGGAGACTGCCGTACAATGTACTTACACCATCGCCAGCTCAGTTTCTGGAACTCTTCTTATTTGTCTATTGCTTTAGTTCTTCCAGCTCAAGAACATAGCCGAAATGTTCGTCTCAACAAAATAAAATCCTGTCTGTACCACTCAGTATACACACACATTTCGGAAAAATTTTTTCTGCAACGTGAACGCAAGTGCGGAACACCTTCAAATTCTCAGAAGAATGGCACAACTTTTTCAGTTTCAGAAGACAGTTAGTGGTATGGAGGTAACACACTATTGGCAGTTTATAGTACTCTTACTAATACAGCATCCCACGACCTATCGACCTATTTTTCACAGAGCTCTGAATTGAAACTGTGTGTGTGTGTGTGTGTGTGTGTGTGTGTGTGTGTGTGTGTGTTCCCTTTCTTAAGGAGCACTGTCGCCGTTATTCGATTTTCTGCTCACTCATGAGCCCTCTGGTATCCACGATTCCAACACAGCTTCAGAATTGCTAAAGATAGCAATATTATTGTAATTCTGAAAGTTTTTATATTACCGTTCCATTAACTTCAACGTTTTCTTGAATAATAAAGGACTGTAGATAACGTCGGCAAAAGAAAGAACTTTGTTGTAAACAAAAGGAAAGAAAACTATAACATCTTAGTTACAGGGAAGTTACAAGAGTAGGTTTTCAAATATGAGTACTTGGCTTCTGCCATCATAGCACATTGTAAAGTCGAAATATCTATCGGGGAAGGAGTCAGGCTAGCAAGCTGCTAGTTTGATGCAGTTAGACGGGACTTTCTTAGAAAGACGAGACACATTGAAAGGGATTAACTTAGCTGTATACAGGGCAAATCAGAACAACAGTGACAATATTACGGAGATTGTTATTGGATAATTTGTGTTTTGAAATAAGAGACCCGTGGTATCTGACGACTCGTTACACATTAATTGCATTTATTTTTACATTCGTATCTGTATTACACTGAAAATATATGAATGACAGCGTAAATATCGACGGTATGCGCTGTGTGCATCATTTGGAGAGAAACTGCTTAAATTTGTGCCCTGTAATTTCTGTTGTAACATAAATCCCCATTTCACTGTTCGCTTCCAAAATTGCATTCAGTAGTGGTCGATTTCGGCTTGGGTTCATTTTTCCGGCAGCCTTAGTTGTACGTTAACAGTGATACACAGCAGTATGGACAAGTTTACGCATAAAGAGTTGGCCGATGTGCGTATGGCGTATTGGTTCATTCGGTGCAATGGAAGAGCGGCACGGCAGCGTTATGCTAAGCTGTTTCCGCAGAGATGGCAACCACACCACAATACCTTCGCATATTAGGGTAGTTCAAATACTCTATGTTGTGGTTTGTACGCTTTTTCACTGTTGCGAAGGTATTTTCACAGAAACATAGAGGACTGGGCAACAAATCGAACAAACCATAGTTAAATTATCAGGTGTATCGCGTAACCGTAGATCATGTGTCTATTATGTCAAAATACTCGAAAAAAAGCCCTGAACAGACTCCGGAATTTGACTGTGAGTCTTCGATAATTAGCAAGCGAGCAAAATGTCACACCCAACCAGCAGAGATGACATACCTCCGGAAAGATGGAGTACGAGATTAGTAGGCGCAGGATCCTAAACACAGCCTAGCGGAAAATTTGTAATGTAAAGCCTCTGGAGAAGACCATGCTAGAGCAACAGCTGAAGTGGTTTGGACTTGTCGAAAGAATCTCGAAAGTTGGCGTGTTAATATTACAGAAGGAGGTAAGGGCGGATGGCAAGAGAGGACGAGGACACAAAAGAAACACGTCAGAGAAGGAAGGAGAAGAAGCACTGCAGGAAAGGCAGTTATCGCTGAAAGGCGCAGTAACTGCGACTGCAGACACAAAGAGATAGTCAACTCTTGTGTTCTCTACAGCAGGCCTAGCCAAGATTTTTGCTACTGCAGGCGAGTCTGCTCAGTGCTCCGGCTTCCTCCACCACTGCGCTAGTCCCAACAGGTGAGTGAGACGGGTACACGCCGAAGGCTGCACGCGCGGGAAACTTAGGAAAACTTACAACGCAGAGCAACTACTTTTAAGAGGCGAAAATTGCAGCATGCTTTTTTAAGCAGCATTTTATTGCGTGTGTTTATTTTCAACTTTTTATCTTTCAGTTAAAACAATAACGTTTATTACCTGATTAAGCAACTACATTAGATAGCGCTAATACGGTGAGCGGAACTACAGAAGGCCTTAGAAACAGGAATCCAACATTATGTCTTAATGTTTATGAAGTTAAACATATTTCAATTTTCGAATATATATCTGGAACTATGGTTCGTGATTCAGTCAAACACATGGAGCCACCCAGATTAAAAATCTGTCAAACCTTAACGCTGCGGGACTTTGCCAATTTCATAACAGAAAAAAAAGTTCGCACACATTTATTGAACTAAACCCTTAAATAACTTTAGTTCCTTATCTGTACAGCCAACGATATTGTTCTTGGGGTAATCTTTTATACACTGAAGCGCCAAAGAAACCGGTATAGGCACGAATATTTAAATACAGAGGCAGAATACGGCGCCGCGGTCGGCAACGCATATATAAGACAAGTGTCTGGCGCAGTGGTTAGATCGGTTACTGCTACTACAATGGCAGGTTATCAAGATTTAAGCAAGTTTGAATGTGGTGGGGCGACGGAGCGATGGGATGCAGCATCTCCGAAGTAGCGATGAAGTGCGAATTTTCCCGTACGATCATTTCACACGTGTACCCTGAATATCAGGAATCCGGTAAAACATCAAATCTCCGACATCGCTGCGGCCGGAAAGAGATCCTGCAAGAACCGGACCAACGACGACAGGAGAATCGTTCAACGCGACAGAAGTGCGACCCTTCCACAAACTGCTGCGGAATTGCCGGCCGGAGTGGCCGAGCGGCTCTAGGCGCTTCAGTCTGGAACCGCGCGACTGCTACGGTCGCAGGTTCGAATCCTGCCTCGTGCATGGATGGGTTTGATGTCCTTAGGTTAGTTAGGTTTTAGTTGTTCTAAGTTCTAGGGGACTGATGACCTCAGATGTTGAGTCCCATAGTGCTCAGAGCCATTTAAACCATTTTGCTGCGGAATTGAAGGCTGGGCCATCAAAAAGTGTCAGCGTGCGAACCATTTAATGAAACATCATCGATATGGGTTTTCGGAGTCGAAGGCCCACTCATGTACCATTGATGACTACACGACACAAAGCTTTACGCCTCGCCTGGGCCCGTCAACATCGACATTGGATTGCTGATGACTAGAAACATGTTGCCTGATCGGACGAGTCTCGTTTCAAATCGTATCGGGCGGATGGATGTGTTCGGATATGGAGACAACGGCATGAATCCATGTACCCTGCATGTTAGCAGGAGACTGTTCAAGCTGGTGGAGAGTCTGTAGTGGTGTAAGGCGTGTACAGGTGAAGTGATATGGGACCCCTGATACGTCTAGATACGACTCTGACAGGTTACACTTACGTATGCATCCTGTCTGATCACCTCCATCCATTCATGTCCGTTGTGCATTGTGCATTCCGACGAACTTGGTCAATTTCAGTAGGCCAATGCGACACCCTATACGTCCAGAATTGCTACATAGTGGCTCGAGGAACACACTTCTGAATTTTAACACTACCGTCGGCCACCAAACTCCCCAGACATGAACATTATTGAGCGTATCTAGGATGCCTTGCAACGTGCAGTTCAGAAGAGATCTCCAGCCTCTCATACTCTTACGGATTTATGGACAGCCCTATAGGGTTCATTCCCTCCAGCACTACTTCAGACATTAGTCGAGTCCATGGCACATTGTGTTGCAGCACTACTGCGTGCGCGCGGGGGCCCTACACCATATTAAGCAGGTGTACCAGTTTCTTTGGCTATTCATTGTAAAAGTCTTGTAAATTCATGGTTTTCTCAAACAGGTCGTTAAGCACGGTGCTACAATGCAATTCTATCAGGTCAAGTTGGCAGTAATGAGGTCAACTAGTAGCCAATATCGAGAACGCTCTAAAAAAGAAATCGAAATCCGTCTTCAGTCTTGCAATTTCTTGGACTGTCTTTGAGAATTCATGATGAAATATTTCAGTAACTGAAACGCAGTCAGTAATGTATGGTTTAGAAATGACTGCCCTGGGTTACGGAAAACGTTCCATATCATGAACTTTAAGCTGATTTTTCCATAGCGTTACTAGTTCGACAATGTTAGTCCTGTCCCCCAGACGTGCTGTCAAATCGTTCTCCCATTGTATTAAGACACTTAATGAACACAAACAGTTGATTATGTAGACCAAAATAGATTTTGACACCACCATAATTACCCTTAAATTTCCGTAATGGGCACATTCAATTCATTCAGCATTCATAGCTGAGAACCGCAAAGCCAAATGGTGTGACCTCATGGAGAAGCTGTACATGAAAGTGAACAGCAGGCGGGCTTGGAAACTGTTGAAGAACTTTAACGGTGATGCCACAAAGTCAAATGATAAATTTACTAACGTCACGGCAGACCAAGTCGCCACTACACTCCTTATGAGTGGCAAAACCCACGGCAGACCAAGTCGCCACTACACTCCTTATGAATGGCAAAACCCACGGCAGAAAGTACCAGGAACCATTAGCACGTGATCCGGCAGAGGAAAATCATCACCTCAAGGCACCATTTACAATGTCAGAACTCACTGCAGTCATTTTCAGCTTGAAGATTAACAGAGCTCCTGGTATCGATGAACTTAGAGTCGAGCAAATTAAAAACTTTGGCAGTAATACCCTACAGTGGCTGCTAGATTTGATAAACGCATGTGTAGAAAGGCTCCATATTCGAAAGATGTGGAGGAAAGCCCGAGTGGTTGCACTTCTGACATCAGAAAAGGACTCTGATGTTCCAAAAAACTTCCGACCTGTCTCTCTTTTATGTCACTGTTTTAAGATCTTGGAACGCCTGACGCTAAGTCGCATAGAAAGCGTCCTGGAACAACAGATCATCCCACAGAAGGCAGGTTTCCGACCAGGCAAATCGTGCTGCGGTCAATTCTTGAACCTGACCCAACATATCGAGGATGGGTTTGAGAGGAAAGAGATCACGAGAGTGGCATTTATAGACCTTTCAGCTGCATATGATACCGTAAATCATCGGAGGCTTCTTAGTAAAGTAATGTGACAAGAGATTACCATTCAACATCACTGATAGGTACTTTCCTGCATAACAGGAGATTCTTCATCTGTCTCCAGGGCAAGAAGAGCAGGTGGAGAAATCAGAGGAATGGCCTACCTCAGGGAAGCGTCCTCGGCCCAGCTCTGTATAATATATATATATATATATATATATATACAAATATATATATATATATACAAATGACCAACCCGTGCCAAACATCACGCGCCAATTAATGTATGCCGATGACATTGCAGTTGCAGCCCAAAGTAACAATTTTATGGATGTAGAGGAGAAATTAACCAGTACCTTGGAAGCTCTCTCCCAGTATTATGAGGCAAACCATCTAAGGCCGAACCCTTCCAAGACGCAGGTCTGTGCATTCCATTTAAATAACGGGGAGGCAAATCGTGAATTAAATGTAATATGGAGAGATGAACGTCTCGAGCATTGTAAAACGGCCAAATATCTTGGTGTCACTTTGGATCGCACGCTGACCTACAAACATCATTGCAATGCCACAAGGGAAAAAGTCTCAACTAGAAACAACATCATCAGGAAACTAACCAGCAGATCCTGGGGTGCAAACCCAAAAGTCCTGAGAACTTCAGCCCTTGCGCTCAGTGTGTCAGCCGCGGAATACGCCACTCCAGTATGGTCTGCATCAACACACGCGAGAAAGGTTGATGTCGCGGTGAATGAAATGGCACGGATTGTTACCGGATGCTTGAGGCTAACCCCAGTGCACAAGATGTACTTAATCATGGGGATCGCACCGCCCAACATACGACGTGACATCGCTGCCGAAGCCGAAAAAACCAAGCAAGAAAAGGACATGCGTCATCCTTTATATGGACACCAGCCTGCTGACCGACGGCTTTGTTCGAGGAAGAGTTTCCTGTCACGTACCCGAGCCCTGGAAGAGTCGGCTGCAGAGAATCATTTGAAAAGGTGGGAAATCGACCTGAGAAACCCCCATAAAGATGTAAAAGAAAAACTGGCACCTGGTGGAGACCTACCATACACAGTCTGGAGAACGCTAAACCGTATGAGGGTAGAAGTGCCTAAGTGAAAGACAAACCTGCAGCAATGGGGTTTCCTAAAAGAGAATGAGAACACACACTGTCTGTGTGGCTCTGTCCAGGATCCTCAACACCTGCTTATCTGGCCATATTTAGACCAGCCCTGCACAATGAATGACTTATGGGAGGCAAATGACAAGGCCATATTGGCTGCTGATTTTTGGAAGTCTGAAGTCTAGTTCCGGACACGGAAAGTAAGTAAGTAAGTATTGTCGTTCGTCAGAAGAAAAGTATATCATATCATCTTTGTGGCTGGTGTTGTAATAACGTTCCATTAAGTGTTTTTCCAGCTCACTGTTGTGCGATGGCATATTAAGTACACTGCATGGCTTTCAAATGATACGAAAAGTGAAGAATCTCCCATTCTGCATAGAATGATATGCCTTCTCCACCTTCTCTTTTTCTGGACAAGTACGTAGGCGCCATAGTATTTCTGAAGCAAAACATACGCCTGATTTAACACAAGTTGTTAGTAAATTCCTTAATGCAAGACAAAGCGACTGATTTGCTATAGCCGTGTCTGGCTGGAAACTCCATTTTCCTCTTCCTCGGTCATACTCAACGCTACGCACGGAGCGCTAGCCTTGTGCTCAGCCGGAGCACTATTTGGCCAGGCCTGTTGTACAGGGGGAGGAACATGAGAGCCGTATCAAGTAAGTACTTAATTACAACTATGAAAACAATTTTTCCGTTATGTATACCTGCTTGAAATGCAAAAACGTATACCGATTATGACTGAGAAATTACGATTCGTAAGAATCTTTATATGTGTAGCAACTTGTCTAATCATCCACTTCAATAAAATCAGATTAAATAAACACATACAAACAAAAAGTACTGGTGTAACGAATGAGTTGTTGATTCTAAAAAAGCTTCCGGCGACCATAATTCCACTAGATCTTGTGGAAATATTGCCACTAATAACGGCAGTATGCTTGCAATAATACCTGAACGGAAGATCAGCCACCCTCCGACCACCGCGCTGGTGACTATACGTACTGGATTATTCTTGACTAGCCCTGCAACAGAAAGACCACAGGCATCTTTACTAACCCTCAGAATGTTACAACCACAATCAAATATAATAACGCACTCTGGATGCGACTTAATTCTTAAAGGACTATGACAATGCTCACAGTTTCTTGCAGTCGATGGCTCTTTCAACGGTCCCATTTCAGAATCAGAATAGTTCAGCTCAAGCATTCGTACCTTCCTCATGTATTATTCTTAACAGAAGTCCGATGTGATGGAAGGAGCATCGTAGAATGTGAGAAACATCAGCTGTATCAAAATAAAAACCAAAGATGTCTGTAGTGAGTCACTAAAATGCAACGGTCAATCAGTGCACTGAGTTGCTTGACAAGAGACACGCTCAACTGAAGAAAAAGTGTTAGGTCTCGCCGACGACGAATTCATTACAAAAACATAGGGAGACCGGCGGGGTCCCTTTCTCAGAGTAATCATCTTGGAATTCGCTTTAACGGTTTATTGATACCACGAGAGACCAAAATCAGAATTAGAAATCCACTTCTTTCAAACTCGAGTCCATGGAGTTAATCACTGGGCAGCCTTGCTCGGTCGTTGACGACGAGTCCTTAAGACGGTGCACAAAATCTGAATTGAAAATGTATGTGGAAGGGAGGCGTTAGAGATCCATTTTAGAAACCGTCCTGTCGTCTGTAAAACCGAAATCAGAATATCCAGACGGTGATTTTAACCAGTCTTCTCGATTACGAGTCCAGTATCTTAATTGGAGTATGAAACATTCGAAGACAATTAAAATTAGACATAGTAACAAACATGGATCTTCAAAACATTTCAGTCCATCACCCATCTGTAAGTAGGCTGTTTATGTTTTCTTTATGTAAGTTTGCTGTTTATGTTTTCTTATTGGCAACGTTACGTAGCGCTCTCTGTATGAAAATCACTGGCTGTGCTGTGTGCAGTATGTCGCTAGTTTGCATTGTTGCCTGCCATTGTTGTCATGAACTGCTATAGCTGGATGTGAACAGCAGATAGCGTTGGGCAGTTGGAGGTGAGCCGCCAGCAGTGGTGGACGTGGGGAGAGAGATGGCGGAGTTTTGATAATCTGTAAGACTGGATGTCAATTATGAATATTAAGGTAAATACAGTGTTTGTTCTCTATTAAAATCTTTCATTTGCTAACTATCCCTATCAGTAGTTAGTGCCTTCAGTAGTTTGAATCTTTTATTTAGCTGGCAGTAGTGGCACTCGCTGTATTGCAGTAGTTCGAGCAGCGAAGATTTTTGTGAGGTAAGTGATTTGTGAAAGGTATAGTTTAATGTTTGTCAGGGCCATTCTTTTGCAGAGAATTTTGATAGTCAGATTGCGTTGCGCTAAAATTATTGTGTGCCAGGTTAAGCACAGTCTTGTACAATTGTTATAAGGGGACGTTTCATATGTAAAATTGTTCAAAGGGGACGTTTCATATGTCGACCCTTAGCCTAGGATACCTCACTGGAATCTTCTGATTTTTTTCTTGTAGTTTGTGTAATTAGTGTAGATTTTGTTTATTGCTAGTGCGTAATTGTAGAGGGAATCTCCTTTGTAGTTGCAGTCTTTCATTGTTGTACTGTAAAACAGTTGTGGCATGCATGTAGATTTGCACCAAGTATTTCGCAGCTGCAATTAACTAGATATTATTTTCAGTGCTATGTTAATGTGTTCTCCTATTTTTGCTCTTCAAATTGTGTTTTTCTGTGTTATCGTGTGAAATATTGTCACAATAATGGCGTGTGAAAAACGTAACACTCGGCTCCAAAGTAAACTGAGAAACGACAGTGAAGACGAAAGCAATGTGTTAGCGCCACTGTGTAATGAGTTAACTAATGTTCAAAGTAGTAATTTGGTAACTGTGCATAGGGAAATGGAGCGGACGTCAAACAATGGCGTAGACAGTCAAACAGGTAGTGAACAGGGAAGCATTATCGATCGGTCGGTCGGCAACAGCTCGCCTCAGGAATCCGAAATGATAGGACACAATATTGCAAATACTGTAGATTCAGGTTTTGCGTCCTCACCGTTTTCTCAAATAAGTCAAGACACATTTTCAGCTTGTCAAAATGTGAATGTTGCCGGCGCAAATGCACTGCCGAAAAGAGTAGAGGAACAGATTCCAGACACTAATGCATTGTTATTACAACTAATGCAACAAATGGAACAAAATCAGAGACAGATGGGACAAAATCTTCAAAAGTTAGACACAATGGAACAAAATCTTAAAAAGTTAGACACAGTGGAACAAAATCTTAAAAAGTTAGACACAGTGGAACAAAATCTTCAAAAGTTAGACACAATGGAACAAAATCTTCGGAAGTTAGACACCACACTTGAACAAACACGTGAAGATCTAACTACTGAGTTACATAACATTGAATCGAAATACCAAAAAGTCTGTAATGACGTAAAAACACAAATTTGTGAGCATTTTCAGCCTATTTTTTCGCGGCATGAAAATGCATTACAGAATCACGAAGCAGCCATAAAAGAACTGCAAACTATTGTTCATGAAAATCATGAGACCTTGCAAGCTAAAATGGACTCAGTTGCATCTACCGATTCGGTTACGCAACTTGCAAAATCTCAGGAAAACTTAAAGGACACAGTAGAAAGACACATGGGGGAAATTAGTTCATTATCAGAGAAAGTAGCCGAACTTTCGGATCAGGTCACTAACTTATCTACAAAGGTAGATGATGATCTGAATGACACAAGACCCATAGCCTTCACTGACACAGAAGAGTATGAACAAATTAGAAAATTCAAACAAAATCAAAATCAAATCAATACACAGTACAAAAGAGAAATCCGGGAAGTACAAGATCAGTTGACACAGGTAATACAAGAATTACGTATTTCAGAGGATACTCGCGCTCCAACACGGGAAGAGGAACTTAGAAATACGGAAAAGCCACAAAATAATAGCACAGGGCATTTCGGTAATTATGAAAGAAATTGGCAAGGTACACCGAATTTTGAGATGGAACCGCCGAAACGACGTGACAATGACCGACATGCTACTCGCCGACACGATGATTTTGACTATAAGCTGTTCATTACTACACGTAAATTCAAAACATTTAAGAATTCTGGTAACGACATTCATCCACAAGCATGGCTCCATCAATTCTCTCATTGTTTCCCTCCCAACTGGTCATTGGAGCACAGGTTAGAATTTATGTGTGGCTACTTAGAGAATGAACCAGCTGTAAGAATGCGATCGGTCATTCACGATTGCCACAGTGAAAGAGAATTTTACCATGCCTTCCTCTCAGCATATTGGTCTCAAGCCACACAAGACCGCGTAAAACATAGCATCATGATGATGAAACACTTTGAACAATCTGAATTTTCCAGTCTTGTCAAATATTTTGAAGACATGATGCACAAGAATCAGTACCTATCAAACCCATACAGCCCCTCAGAACTCATCCGCATTTGCTTAATCAAACTGCCCGAACATTTGAGACATATTATTTTAGCAGGACGTTGCAAAGACGACATTGAAGCTTTTCAGGGACTGTTACAAGAACTGGAAATTGACACAGACAGTCGCGGGATGCGAAAACAGGAAAACAATCATTACAGGTCACATCCGTCACAATTCCGTGACGACAGAAACAATAAATGGCCACGACAAACCTATTCTTACAACGTAAATCGTGACCAAAACAGACACCACCCATATGACAACCACTGGCAGAGTAATAGTTACAGGGAAAGATCACCTTTCCGCGGTAATGACTATCACAGAGACAATCAGAGAAACAGACAATATGGGAACCAATATAACTATTATCAAGGGAGACAGAATAACTTTAGACGCAACGGTCCAGCACGCAGTTACGACTCAGGCAGAAATTCTCCACCACATGACCGACAAGAAAGAAACTATCGAACCTACCGACATGACGACAGACGATATGATCGTAACGACAGACCTGAATTGCATCAGAACTGGCGAGTTTTAAACAGAGCTGGGCCCTCTGGGCAAGGCGAATTTGTGGAAGTTAGGCCTCCAAATCCCAATAACGACGCGCGCCAACAAAGAGACAATAGGCGATGACTCACACCGCTGGCAGCCACAATATGTACTTATGAAACTGATGACGCTGCTGCCGTAGCTAGTAATTACGTAAAAATGGAAGACATTAGAGACATCTTACTCCAGGAACACGACGTAAAACATAACAACATTGCATATCCTGTGATCCACATTACTGTAAATGACGTAAAATTTACGGCAGTACTTGACTCTGGCAGTCCCATTTCAGTAATTAGTGAAACAGCTTTTAGCAAATGCAACAAATCGAACGATTGCCCCACACTTCCGTTACGTAAGATTAAATTACAAGGTGCAATCTTTGGAAAAAGTGTAGATGTACGCCAACAAACCAATTTAGAATTCTTTTGCCAAAGCCACAGCTTCTCTATGAACTTTCTTATTGTTCCATTATTGTCGACGGAAATTATACTGGGAGTAGACTTTTTGAATGAATATAAAGCAATCTTAAGCTTTCACGATGCTGAAATAAGTTTAGAGAAAGAAGGTAAGTCAATAGCTTTGAAATTTGAAGACTGGCTCTCAAACCATGATGAGGAAATTAATCGGCTTTACCTTCTGTTAGATAACAGTTCGGAATTTTCTACGGAACTAGACACTAACAATCACTCTGCAAGTACTGACAGGGATGACATCGACGGCATATTTGAAATTAATGAGTTAATTCAGAATAAAATTCAGACAATTGAGAATTGTAATGACACTGATAGGCAGGACCTTTTTGAGATTTTACAAGCACATTCCACAGTTTTTACTCACAAAACAGGAACAATCAAGGGGTTTCAATACCAATTTCGTGTTCGTGAGCATACTAAATTTTGTGTTAGACCATACGTAATTCCAGCACATTATAGGGACCGTGTTAGAACAGAAATACAATCTATGCTTGACGAGGGCATTATTGAGCCTGCAGTAAGCTCATACAACAATCCGTTACATGTTGTTGAGAAGAAAAATGGATCGATCAGACTTGTCTTAGATTCGAGACAAATCAATACTATCATCATTCCTGAAACAGATAGGCCGCAGACGATGGAAGAACTTCTTCAAAATTTTAATGGTGTAAAAGTGTTGTCTTCCATTGATCTCAGATCCAGCTTTTATCAGATCGAACTTCATCCAGAATGTAGAAAATACACAGCTTTCCTTTGTTTCGGCGTTTGTTATCAGTTTCGGAAACTTCCTGTTGGTTTGAACATTTCTTCAGCAGCATTCATTAGCGGGTTAAATTCCATATTACCTGAGTTCTTAAAACGTCACATCACCTTATATGTGGACGATATTCTAATAGCAGAAGCTTCATGGGAACAACATAACCGCATACTCAACAGTTTGTTACGTATTTTTGCAGAATCTGGAATTACAGTTAACTTGGAAAAGTCTGAATTCGGTAGGACAAAGGTGAAGTTTTTGGGACATATTATTTCTTCTGAAGGCATTCAGCCGGATCCTGAAAAGTTAGAAGCAATTAGAGCCATTCCAGTTCCATCCACAAAAAAACAAGTCCGCAGTTTTCTAGGTCTCGTAAATTTTTACCGTCGTTTTCTGAATATGCAAATTCTAGTTACACCAAAACTTTGTTCTCTCACTGGAAAAAATACTATTTGGAACTGGGACGAACAAGCACAGTTGGAATTCAATTCTTTGAAAGAAGCGTTACTTCACGCGCCAATACTAGCTCATCCAGATCTGTCACAAGATTTCTGCCTTAGCACGGATTCTTCTAAAGTCGGTCTTGGTGCCCATTTATTTCAAGAAGCCATAGAAGATGACATTACTGTTCAGAAAACCATTGCTTTTGCTAGCCGAGTGCTAACAAAATCTGAAAAAAATTATTCCGTTACTGAATTAGAAGCTTTAGCTATCGTTTGGGCATTTAACAAATTTCGTTTCTTTCTTTCTGGTAAGCACGTAAAAGTATACAGTGATCATCGTGCATTACAGTTTCTTATGTCTTCAAAATTAAATCATGATAGGTTAAAACGTTGGGCATTGTTTCTGCAAGAATTCCGCTTCACAATAGTCTACATTCCCGGCAAGGAGAACATTGTTGCGGACGCACTGTCACGCGCACCGGCTGGCCTTGAGAAAAGTAACACAGAAGGCAACCTTGAGAAAAATTTCAGTATTCTTTACATTCAGAAAGTCGCCTTTGAAAACTTTATCACCACATCTTTAAAGGACATTGCTCATGAACAAGATAAAGATCCGATTTGGAAAGACATCAAAAGTAAATGGCATGAAAAGACACACACTCAGATTCGGCATTATTACCTGGTTAGAAACAACATACTCTTCAAACGCTGCACTGTTGATGACAAGCTATGGGTACTTTGCATTCCAGACGATTTTGTTAATAAGCTCATTTGGTACATTCATTTCAGCTACGCACATTTTGGCCCACGAAAATGTTATCATATTCTTCGAACGACTTGTTATTTTAACAATATGGAAAAGCGAATTCGAAGAGTCTTGTCTATTTGTAAACTTTGTCAAAAGGCGAAACCATCTACTATCTCACATCGTGCTCCGTTGTTTCCTATTATTCCTTCCAAATTAAAAGAATTTGCTGCTGTTGATCTCTTGGGACCCCTTGTCACAACATCGAATGGATTTTCGTACGTTCTAGTCGCTGTTGAACTTACTTCAAAATTTGTTTCTTTCACTCCGTTACGTAAAGCCACTGGACGGTCTGTATCCAACGCCTTTGTTAAAAATTTCTTACGTGAAGTTGGACACGTTAGTAAAGTCATTTCAGATAACGGACCACAATTCAGATCTGCTGTTTGGTCACGCATGCTTCGGAACCATAAAATCAAACCTGTTTTTATTTCATTGTATTCACCACATTGTAACCCGTCTGAACGGATTATGAAAGAAATCAATAAGCTTTGCAGACTTTATTGTCACAGAAAGCATCAGCATTGGGACAGATATTTACACCTATTTCAAAATGTGCTGAATGAAATGCCTCATGATTCCACTGCTTTACCACCTACTCTTGTACTGAAGAATGTAGAACCTCCGAACAGAATCAGAGAGCTTGTACCTTTCCCGAATACACGTAAACTGCGACACAAAGACATAATTGATTTGGCTCTTAAAAATATAAAATCTGCAGCAGAGAAAAGGAGAAAACTACACGGTAAAGCAAATGCAAAGAAATTATATATTGGTCAGAAAGTTCTCATTAAAGCTCATTCATTGTCACATAAGAATTTTACACTCGAGTCACAAATTCTTTCTAGTTTACAATGGACCTTACAGAATCCGACGTATGCCACATGATAATTGCGTTGAAGTTGAAACTCTGCGTACTAGGAAGAGTAAAGGTTTACACCACATTTCTCATGTAAAACCATTTATTGACAGATAATCTGCTTTTTAACTTAGTCTTTGCAATTTTCACTTCACGCTACTTGTACAATTTGTCACACTGAGAAACTGTTAACACGCAACATTTTGGTTTGCTTACGAGTGGATTCTGGATTTGAGGTGCTTTCTGTGAAATGCCAGATGACACAGTGGTTAGTTTATGTGACAGCTACACGATTATATCACGATGTTACTAATGAGTGACAATTTACAATGTCGCTTTTGCGGTGTATCTGTTTTATATCTGCACAGTTTTTTCTGAATTCTTCTATAAAGTAAGACATGTTTTAGTGGTGACTTTTGTGCTATTGCTACAAGGAGACAGCCTTTTCCGTAGGACAACAATACGTTACAGCACAGTACTTTCCTCATCACGGCAATAAGCGTAATAACTAAGTTATCTATAAGCAAAGCATTTCACTTTTGTGTATCATGAGGTAAGTACATTGACTTCTGCAGAACTTAGCTTTCGGAGGACAATAACTACGACACTTCCCAGAGATTATCTTACAGCAAGACGCACATTTAGCGCTACAGGACACGTATTTGAGTGATTAATTTTGTACTTAAAACATTTATTTTTAAAGATTTTTGAATTACAAAGAAAGTTTTTCGTGATACATTTCATTCCATTGCTGTAATCTGTAACACCTGAAGGTATAATTACAACAAACCTCAGGGGGGTACACACCTGCTTTGTGTACCATGTGTTTGGCAAGCACAAGGAGCCCTAGCTAATATGGTATTTGCTTATACAACTTTACACATCGGTACCATATTTCTCTAACACATAAATTACACAGCTATCTGATCATTTAACAGAGAAACAAACATTTTTTTTCTACGTCAGTGACAGATGTTTACGTAATTACACCGTTGGGTAACTTCACACTTAAGAAATTGTACTTTGTCTGTACCTTTTGCACTGTTCATATTTTTTTGGAACCATTGTGATTCTATGAGAGCTTTGAATGATGTATTTTGGTATGAGATCATAATTTTTAAAGTACGTTTGAGGTAGATGACACTACTGAAATGAGCAGAGAATTTTCGTTAGGTTTTGAAATTATTGGAGGAAGCTACGACGATTTTGAGATTTGACTGAGGTTTTATGATGTTATTTTTACGACGACGATGTGTATTATGCTGTTGCGGTAAGTTTATGATCCATAAGCTGATGCTATATGAGTTATTTGATTATGCTATGTATCTGTTATGATGAAATATGGAAAAAGTGTCGACGAATAAGGTAAGGAGTAATGAATAGTGGTTAGGGACTCTTGACTTGTGAAATAGGATGTTGGAAACCAAGAATCGTACTTTAAGAGTTATGAAATGTGTGTGTAAATGCGTGAATGTATCACAATGCAAGCGAAAATATTTTGGACACTGTCATATCAATAGCATTTTGTTTCTACAGATTTGCAACGCTAATTCTTGACCTGTGAAATTTTGTATATGAGACTGTCACTGTAGCGGAAACTACTGTCGTAAATATTTCCGTAAGAAAGTTAAGTGACCACCTGCACATAATGTGACGTGGGCACCCAGGTGTGTCAGACACCTGGAGAACAAGCCTTTTCAGACGCTCAGGTAGAAAAGAAAGCCATTAGGGTGTGCCAGAGGCACAGGTGGAAGAGAAGGACAAAGAGAGGCCTAAACCCCTGTTAATGACATTCCTTTGTAGAGGGCATCGCTAATGCGACACGCTCGCTACTTGAAAACATATGATTTTTGTAATGCGTTGTGGGCACACAGCTGTGTCAAACACCTGGAGAATAAGCCATTAGGATGTGCCTTTCATCGCTAATGCGACACCCTCGTTACTTAAAAATTTATGATATTTACTGAAATGCCTAACAAAATGACAAGAAATATTTTTACATCTGCACACCTGATTATGACAAGAGTCTTTGTACGAGAGTTGAGAGCAATTAACTTATGAAATGAAATGTCACATGACTACTGAATGACATTTTTATGCTTTGGTTTGCGTAATTGCTTATTTCATTTGATATCTGGTTTCCAGCTGTGTTGCTGCATTGCTTTTATAAAATGAGATGCATTTGCTAATGTGAACTCTTTCTGTCAACAGATCTATTAAATGATAATTTTGTAATCCACATTCTTTAAAAAAGGAGCACTTGGAAAGGAAAGAACAATAAGAAGTAACTAGTAACAGTAACACTTAATTTTCTTTTCAGGTACATGGTAATATTTTTTTTTTACAATCAGTTGTTAAGATGACCACTTTAATTATATAGACATTAAGATGTGAATATACATTTCCCTTGTCTGCATTATCGTCTTTAGTGTAATATTTTTTCTGCTTGAGCTATGTCATGTCTAGGTATAAGTTGCTGCTGTTTGCCAGGCATAGTGTTACTGAATTGGACTTTGTGTTACTCTTCTAAGCTAGTTTTTCTTGTTTCCTGCACAGTGCCTTATATTAGTTGTAATATTGCACTTGCTTTGCTAATTTATGCTGCTAGCTTTGCCAATTTGCATTTTTTGTCATTTCTGTTTGTGTTGATTTGTTGTGATGCTGCATTGCCTCGTCCCTTGGTATATATATCTGAGCTCAGTAGATTTAAGTTAGCTTAAGAGGGGGTAGACTATATAAGAAACTGACTATGGAGAATAGGTAAAGAATGCATTGCGAAGAAAAATTTGGGCCCCAATGATTATTGTACAATCAGAAATAATTATTTTGAAAGAAATATGAATAGAATACACGAACGAGGTATAGGTAGGATTTTCTTGGAAATAAATGATGAGGTAAGCAATGTGTGAACATATAAATACAGAAAGCATGCTTGGATAGGATTTTTTTGGTGGAAACAAATGTTGAAATAAGACGAAAGATCTATCGAATGAAGTTGTGGGGTGGACTGCAGTACCAAATGTTACACTGAAAACAAACCCTGTCCTTTCCTTTTGTGTTATCCCACTATGTGTTTGGGTACCCGTGTGTATTTGTGTTTTTCCTGTCTTTATGTGTTTAGCTGATGAGAGCTCTGTTGTAGACTTTTTCTAATAATATGTTATTTACTTTGTAAAGATGCTTAGACATTATTTATTCTGTTTTGTTTTAATGCTCATGTGTGAAGTTGACGTTTCAAAAGTGATTCTGATCTTTTATGTATGTACTCATGTCATCATTCCTGTAACACTGATGTATATGTTTATTTCTATTCTTTTGTAAAGCCTGTACTACAAATGTTATCTGTATTGTTATGTTTTTAATGATGTATTTTGTACCTTTGTAATTGTATTCTTACGTCATAAAATTGTAATTGACACCAGTTCATCATACTATTAACTTGTAAGCATTCATTTCACTGCACACTTTTCTGTTGGTCATACTATATGGACACTATGTGAGAAGTTGGGACTGTTAGTGTTTGCACGTGTGTTACTAATTCAGCAAGGGACTGGATAACAGCATTGCTGGTTCTAAGGACAATTCCAAAAACTTTGTGAGTGCACAAGTGGTGGTTATGGACTTGCTCTATTATCCGCAAGACTCTTCAATGGTGATTGTGCACCTGCACAGTCGCAACAGATGGCTGCTGGCCATCTCTACAAGGACTACAGTGGGTCTGCACCTCTGGTGGCCCACCAATACCACAATCTCTACCAGGACTACAGTGGGTCTACTCTGTGATGACCTACCTACCAATATTCATCAACTTCGACTGACTCTGCTGTGGGTTTGCTCCATTGTGGCGCATTACCTGTCAGCATGTCAAGAGTCAGCACTGTCTTTCTGTTAGAAGGACAACACTACTTCTTCAAGACTGCATGGACATCCAGTACTTCCGTGTGCATTGTCTTTTATTGCTCAGACTTTGATAAAAGAAGCGGCAGTTTTACTGTGGTGAATGATCAGGACTGTCTTTATGGACTGTGAGAAAATTTTAGCTTTTGACCAACATTGTATAAATAAGTGTGTGCATTTTATATCTTTGTTACTGTAATTATGAAAAAATTTTTCAAATCTGTATTGGCCACTGCCCAAAAACATTTGTAAAATTTTTTGTGGGGAGCATGGGGGCTATGTAAGTAGGCTGTTTATGTTTTCTTTATGTAAGTTTGCTGTTTATGTTTTCTTATTGGCAACGTTACGTAGCGCTCTCTGTATGAAAATCACTGGCTGTGCTGTGTGCAGTATGTCGCTAGTTTGCATTGTTGCCTGCCATTGTTGTCATGAACTGCTATAGCTGGATGTGAACAGCAGATAGCGTTGGGCAGTTGGAGGTGAGCCGCCAGCAGTGGTGGACGTGGGGAGAGAGATGGCGGAGTTTTGATAATCTGTAAGACTGGATGTCAATTATGAATATTAAGGTAAATACAGTGTTTGTTCTCTATTAAAATCTTTCATTTGCTAACTATCCCTATCAGTAGTTAGTGCCTTCAGTAGTTTGAATCTTTTATTTAGCTGGCAGTAGTGGCACTCGCTGTATTGCAGTAGTTCGAGCAGCGAAGATTTTTGTGAGGTAAGTGATTTGTGAAAGGTATAGTTTAATGTTTGTCAGGGCCATTCTTTTGCAGAGAATTTTGATAGTCAGATTGCGTTGCGCTAAAATTATTGTGTGCCAGGTTAAGCACAGTCTTGTACAATTGTTATAAGGGGACGTTTCACATCTTGTGAAAGAACAAAAACCGTTTAAACTACACTCCTGGAAATTGAAATAAGAACACCGTGAATTCATTGTCCCAGGAAGGGGAAACTTTATTGACACATTCCTGGGGTCAGATACATCACATCATCACACTGACAGAGCCACAGGCACATAGACACAGGCAACAGAGCATGCACAATGTCGGCACTAGTACAGTGTATATCCACCTTTCGCAGCAATGCAGGCTGCTATTCTCCCATGGAGACGATCGTAGAGATGCTGGATGTAGTCCTGTGGAACGGCTTGCCATGCCATTTCCACCTGGCGCCTCAGTTGGACCAGCGTTCGTGCTGGACGTGAAGACCGCGTGAGACGACGCTTCATCCAGTCCCAAACATGCTCAATGGGGGACAGATCCGGAGACCTTGCTGGCCAGGGTAGTTGACTTACACCTTCTAGAGCACGTTGGGTGGCACGGGATACATGCGGACGTGCATTGTCCTGTTGGAACAGCAAGTTCCCTTGCCGGTCTAGGAATGGTAGAACGATGGGTTCGATGACGGTTTGGATGTACCGTGCACTATTCAGTGTCCCCTCGATGATCACCAGTGGTGTACGGCCAGTGTAGGAGATCGCTCCCCACACCATGATGCCGGGTGTTGGCCCTGTGTGCCTCGGTCGTATGCAGTCCTGATTGTGGCGCTCACCTGCACGGCGCCAAACACGCATACGACCATCATTGGCACCAAGGCAAAAGCGACTCTCATCGCTGAAGACGACACGTCTCCATTCGTCCCTCCATTCATGCCTGTCGCGACACCACTGGAGGCGGGCTGCACGATGTTGGGGCGTGAGCGGAAGACGGCCTAACGGTGTGCGGGACCGTAGCCCAGCTTCATGGAGACGGTTGCGAATGGTCCTCGCCGAAGTGGCGGTGCGGTCCCCTACGGCACTGCGTAGGATCCTACGGTCTTGGCGTGCATCCGTGCGTCGCTGCGGTCCGGTCCCAGGTCGACGGGCACGTGCACCTTCCGCCGACCACTGGCGACAACATCGATGTACTGTGGAGACCTCACGCCCCACGTGTTGAGCAATTCGGCGGTACGTCCACCCGGCCTCCCGCATGCCCACTATACGCCCTCGCTCAAAGTCCGTCAACTGCACATACGGTTCACGTCCACGCTGTCGCGGCATGCTACCAGTGTTAAAGACTGCGATGGAACTCCGTATGCCACGGCAAACTGGCTGACACTGACGGCGGCGGTGCACAAATGCTGCGCAGCTAGTGCCATTCGACGGCCAACACCGCGGTTCCTGGTGTGTCCGTTGTGCCGTGCGTGTGATCATTGCTTGTACAGCCCTCTCGCAGTGTCCGGAGCAAGTATGGTGGGTCTGACACACCGGTGTCAATGTGTTCTTTTTTCCATTTCCAGGAGTGTATTTTTAGTGGTATTGATATAACATTCGAGGCAGTGTACTGGAACCATTATTATGTGGTCCGTTCCTCCATGTGCATGACTTCAAACTGAAAGGGAAAACAACAGTAATTAACATAGGTTCCTGTCCTCTCTATACGATCACAGGACACGCTGCCCTGAGCCCATGCAATGGAACTATCTTTTGGTATATGATAATATCCAAATTACACCATACCGAAACCGAACGTTTATCGGTAACCAGTTGGTACAATGTCCCTCAAACTTGTCTGATACTAGCCGTGTCAAAATGAGCACAGCAGCAGTCCACAAACACAGGCTTGCCAACTGTTCCGGAAGAGTGAGTTATCCCGGATAGCGGATCTAAAACCTGCCACAGGTCGATGTATTCCCATTGATTTATGACATGGACATCCTCAAGCTGCTGTCTCGCCCGTTTCCCCGCCTCCTCTCCCACACCGCCCTTTCCATCCGTCTAACAGTGCTTTCGCCGACATTGATCAATGAGATGGCAGCAACAAACAGGCTGCTCGCCTGCTCTAGAACCGGTGACATATCCAGATGCCGCAAAGTGCGGGAAATCCCCACAGGCTTCACGATGAATACGACGCCAGGAATAGAACTTAGAACTTACCGCATTTTCTATATGTTTGTTATTTCTTGTCCTCATCATACATGGTGCTTGCTGTTACACGGATAAGCGGTGTTGAGTACTTCAGGTGGTAAGCTTTTATGTACAGCTTCCCAGGCTCATTCAGCTAACCCGATCACGTCAAATACTCTATGAATCATTTAAGATACCACAATTCCACTTTCATGCAGAAAAAGTCGTCAGTAACCAACGTATAGTCTTCTTCATAGCTATATTAAGTACAGAGATACCGAAGTAAACACCGCTTTTTGAAACGGAAATATGCTATTTTCTGCCGATAGTATAGTAATCCCAAGAGACGAATTCAATGCCATTTCACTCTTCTAAATCTGATTACTAGTTTCGTAGTAATTACATTATCTAGAAGTTAAGATCTATATGTTTTGAACACGAAACGATTGCTGTCTTATTCCGAAGTTCGTGATTTCATACGCAGGCTAGGTCCAAATGGCTCTGAGCACTATGGGACTTAACGTCGGAGGTCATCAGTCCCCTAGAGCTTAGAACTACTTAAACCTAACTAACCTAAGGACATCACACATATCCATGCCCGAGGCAGGATTCGAACCTGCGACCGCAACAGTCGCGCGGTTCCAGACTGTAGCGCCTAGAACCGCTTGGCCACCCCGACCGGCTATGCAGACTAGGATAGACGGTGTCCAAGAACAATACACTGAGTTTACTATCATCATCTAACATCGAGTCGGACCTCCTTTTGCCCGGCGTAGTGCAGCAAATAGACGTGGCATGGACTCAACAAGTCGTTTAAAGTCCCTTGCATAAGTATTGATCCGTGCTGCCTGTGTCGCCGACCATAATTGCAAGGTGTTGCCGGTGCAAGATTTTGTGTACGAATTGACCTCTCGATTATGTACCATAAATGTGCGATAGGATTAATTTCGGGTGATCTGAGTGGCATAATCATACACTTGAATTGTCCAAAATGCTCTTAAAACCAACCGCGAGCAACTGTGACCCAGTGGAATGTCGCATTGTCATCTATAAACAGTCCATCGCTGTTTGGAAACATGAAGTTCATGAATGGCTGCAAATAGTCTCCAAGTAGCCGAACATAGCCATTTTCAGTCACTGAACGGTTCAGTTGGACCAGAGGACCCAGTATATTCCATGTAAACACAGACCACGCCATTATGGAGCCACCACCAGCTTGCAGAATGCCTTGTTGACAATTTGGATCCACGGCTTTATGGGATCTGCACCACACTCTAACAGTACTATCAGCTCTTACCATCTGAAATCGGGACTCATCTGACCAGGGCACGGTTTTCCAGTCTTCTAGCGTCCAATTGATATGGTCACGAGCCCAGGACAGGCGCTGCAGGCGATGTCGCGCTGTTATTAAGGCACTGGCGTCGCTCCTCTGCTGCCATAGCCCATTAACGCAAAATTTCGCCGCACTGTCCTATCCGATACGATCGTCGTACGTCCCACATTGATTTCTGCCGTTATTTTAAAGCGGTGTTACTTGTCTGTTAGCACTGACAAGTCTATGCGAAGGTCGCTGCTCCAGGTCGGTAACTGAAGGTCGTCTGCCACTGCATTGTCCGTGGTGAGAGATAATGCCTGAAATTTGGTATACTCGGCGAACTCTAGACACTGTGGATCTCGGAACATTGAATTTCTTAACGATTTCCGAAATGGAATGTCCCACGTCTGTAGCGCCAACTACCATTCCGCGTTCAATGTTTGTTAGTTTCCGTCGTGCGGCCATAATCACGTCGTAAACCTTTTCACATGTATTACCTGAGTACAAATAACTACTCCGCAGTGCACTGCCCTTTGGTACTTTGTGTACTCGATACTACCGTCATCTGCAGAAGTACATATCGCTGTCCCATGACTTTTCTCACCTCAGTATAAGGTTCGACGAGCAATGATCCATTCTTTCAATACGGATGCATACCAAGCCCGATCTCTGGTGGGAACCCAAAATGGCTAGTGAGGGAGTCATAGGTAGGTGATACTACGGAACTAATGTGGTACAGACTGGGAATTTGGTGGTACAGGCTGGAAATTTGGGTCGAATGGGAAGTGTTCTGGGACGGCCTAGGCGTTTAAGGCAACCGCTCGCGTTAAGCGGAAGATTCAGTACAAGTTTTCAGCTGTTGCCATTGATTCATTTCACTGCCCAATTGAGGCGATTGTCACTGATAACATATGAACAATATTCGTAAAATATTGTTATTGGAAGGACACTGGAGCATTACACAAATGAAAAGAAGAAATCTGTAACGAAGTCTGGCAGCTGTTGCTTGTAGTACAAATATTAGCTCCAGAGAATTACGAGGGCCTCTAGAATAAGTCAGCCCAGTGGTGTTCACTGTCTGCGCGCATCTTCCACCGTTATAACGTGCCTCTCCACCAAGAGATCAACCAGTTGGACTGCTTTTTACCGATGAAGCTATTGAAAAATCATGCAAAACTGAAACTAAGGAGTATGCTTTATTTGGCCCGTTGAGAATGCGAAGTAGCTGAGGGAGGTTGAACATCTGAGACAGTGGAGTGATTTGGTGCGAGTTTATTGAAGACTAAGTGACTGGTCCTTACTTCACTGAAGAATCCTTAACGGGCAATAGACACGCACAATTTCTTAACGCACTGCTACCGGCTCTCCTAGAGCACGTACCACTTGAAATATGCAGATGTATATTGTACTAGCATGATGGATGGCCGTTTCACTGCACGCTTGGGACTAGGAAAGCGTTCACCCAGATCTTTCCTAGTCGCTGGATAGGACGTGAGATGTTATCAGTTGGCTTGTACCTTTGCCTGATGTGATGGGGACATTTTACTGTGAGGTAATACCAAAGATGAAGTCTATGCGCAAGTTCCGACGACCCATAAGAGTTTTAAAATATTGCACTGATATAGCATGCACAATGATATCGAAGGAAGTGCTTCAGTCTGTCCAAATATCCTTACACTAGCAGTTGCAAACGTGTGCTGGAGTGGGCGGTGGGCATTTCAGACACTTACTAACGTAAGTATAATTTTAAGGAACTGTTTATTACTGTGTATTTTTATTTCCTTTTATTGCCGCTGCTGATGTAATTTTACAATTCAAGTGCGTATCTTGACATTAAACGCATAACACGAAGTTATTACTGAACAATCTTTATACCTAAGTTCCATATTTAATAAATCCATTCAGTTTTTGGGTTGTAACTTCTTTCAAGGATCCAGCGGAAACAAGAGCAGAAATTTGACTGTAGTTAACTGGTGCTTGACCCCAGATGCCACGTCCTTTGCCTTCCAGTTAGTGTGCCAATCCAGCCGCATGCAGCCAGGAGTGATTGGTGTCAGTTTTAAATTAAAATTTTCTCCTCTACTCTGCTCTGCTTTTGCAAGTAGAGTCTCTTAGCTGCATCAAGCTGGAGCGCCCCACCAGCCAAAGGAAGACGACTACAATAGCTAACAAGATATACTTGAATAATGTGGTACAAAGGTATTGTAAATTTTAAAGCAAAAAATGGAATTTTAGTTTAGACCACCAAATAGCTTTGTCTTAGAGCAAGAACAATGTACTTCTCGCAACAGCAGAGGCCTTTATGTCTAATAGGTTACTGTTTACTTTAAAGAAGAGGAGGTACATTTTTTTTCCTTTAAAAGGAAGACAGAAGCATTTTTTCGTCATAGCACCATTATTTTATTGTGCAGGAAGAAAAATGTAATTTTGTTGGAACCAGAAAGAGGGAAAGAGAACACCCAGACGTAACAGCTTCAAAGTCCAGCCAAGAAGGCAAGATTTGGTGAGCGGAAGGAAGGACTAAAGACGCGTAAAAAAGAAACTACTTTCCAGACGCGACTGATCCGTATAGCAACACCAACTTCCGCATACAAAAATTGGTTTCAAGTTCAAAACAGGTAATATTAAGTTCTAAATATTGTAATTTCTCTGACATTCCTAACCTGATTTTAAAGAGTGAAAACGCGGTTGAATTCGTCTCTCTTACAGCTACGATACTAGCAGCAGAAATGTCTACAGCTGTATTTGAAAAAGCGAAGTTGAGACCGATATCTCTGTAATTAATGTCTGGGAAAAAGAGACTGTATGTCATTTATTCATGACTTTTTAGAAATTCGTTTCGTTGAAAACAGCTCTGCAATATCGCAACTGTTCAGGAAGTATTTGTGGTGAACAGGTTAGATCAATCACCCTGTATTTACTCATATACACTCCTGGAAATTGAAATAAGAACACCGTGAATTCATTGTCCCAGGAAGGGGAAACTTTATTGACACATTCCTGGGGTCAGATACATCACATGATCACACTGACAGAACCACAGGCACATATACACAGGCAACAGAGCATGCACAATGTCGGCACTAGTAGTGTATATCCACCTTTTGCGGCAATGCAGGCTGCTATTCTCCCATGGAGACGATGGTAGAGATGCTGGATGTAGTCCTGTGGAACGGCTTGCCATGCCATTTCCACCTGGCGCCTCAGTTGAACCAGCGTTCGTGCTGGACGTGCAGACCGCGTGAGACGACGCTTCATCCAGTCCCAAACATGCTCAATGGGGGACAGATCCGGAGATCTTGCTGGCCAGGGTAGTTGACTTACACCTTCTAGAGCACGTTGGGTGGCACGGGATACATGCGGACGTGCATTGTCCTGTTGGAACAGCAAGTTCCCTTGCCGGTCTAGGAATGGTAGAACGATGGGTTCGATGACGGTTTGGATGTACCGTGCACTATTCAGTGTCCCCTCGACGATCACCAGTGGTGTACGGCCAGTGTAGGAGATCGCTCCCCACACCATGATGCCGGGTGTTGGCCCTGTGTGCCTCGGTTGTATGCAGTCCTGATTGTGGCGCTCACCTGCACGGCGCCAAACACGCATACGACCATCATTGGCACCAAGGCAGAAGCGACTCTCATCGCTGAAGACGACACGTCTCCATTCGTCCCTCCATTCACGCCTGTCGCGACACCACTGGAGGCGGGCTGCACGATGTTGGGGCGTGAGCGGAAGACGGCCTAACGGTGTGCGGGACCGTAGCCCAGCTTCATGGAGACGGTTGCGAATGGTCCTCGCCGATACCCCAGGAGCAACAGTGTCCCTAATTTGCTGGGAAGTGGCGGTGCGGTCCCCTACGGCACTGCGTAGGATCCTACGGTCTTGGCGTGCATCCGTGCGTCGCTGCGGTCCGGTCCCGGGTCGACGGGCACGTGCACCTTCCGCCGACCACTGGCGACAACATCGATGTACTGTGGAGACCTCACGCCCCACGTGTTGAGCAATTCGGCGGTACGTCCACCCGGCCTCCCGCATGCCCACTATGCGCCCTCGCTCAAAGTCCGTCAACTGCACATACGGTTCACGTCCACGCTGTCGCGGCATGCTACCAGTGTTAAAGACTGCGATGGAGCTCCATATGCCACGGCAAACTGGCTGACACTGACGGCGGCGGTGCACAAATGCTGCGCAGCTAGCGCCATTCGACGGCCAACACCGCGGTTCCTGGTGTGTCCGCTGTGCCGTGCGTGTGATCATTGCTTGTACAGCCCTCTCGCAGTGTCCGGAGCAAGTATGGTGGGTCTGACACACCGGTGTCAATGTGTTCTTTTTTCCATTTCCAGGAGTGTATTTGTAGAATGATCTAATTAATCGTGATTATAGTTTTATCCTTGGCATTATGTGGAATCCAGCACTGACTCTCATAGACGGCGCTTCTGTCACTAGCCAACAAGAATTTTTGAAACAGCATTATTCAGTAATGGGTCACGGCAACCTGTATCTCTGCCGCCCCTGTGACATTTCTTCCACCATGATTTGTTGTGCATTCACACGCGCTTGACTCGCCATATCGATATACAGGGTTATTCAAAAGGTTACGCACAAATTGAAGGAGCTGATTTAGGAGTCTAACTACAACAATTTTGGAATAGGAATGTTTTACATTCTAGGTAATCCTAAGCCATTGAAAGCTTTGAATTGTCGGGAACATAAAGGGCAATGAATACCCTATGTTCAACTAAGATACTGTACTGTTTTTTTTTTGCATGTTCAAATGGTTCAAATGGCTCTGAGCACTATGCGACTTAACTTCTGAGCTCATCAGTCGCCTAGAACTTAGAATTAGTTAAACCTAACTATCCTAAGGACATCACACACACCCATGCCCGAGGCAGGATTCGAACCAGCGACCGTAGCGGTCGCCCGGTTCCAGAATGTAGCGCCTAGAACCGCACGGCCACTCAAGCCGGCTCTTTGCATGTATAGCTGGATGTAAGTACTCTGAGCACCTGTATACTTTTCTGTGCAAGTACGCGATGTACTCAATAATACACATTCCAGGGGTTAGGTCGGAAGAGGAGCTTCTAATGCACGGTTACCTCGCTCCCCTGATCAGGTACCTCTCGACTTTTTTTAATTTTTGGGCCGTATTAAAAGCCTCGTGTACGTCAAACCAATTCCTGATGAAGAAACATTTCTTGCCAGGACACATGCAGCACCCAATGAGGTCCCTGAGATGCCTGGTGTTCTTGGTAGAGTGGGTCACAATTTTCTGCCCAGAAGTTGTGCCAGTATAGAACGTTGCGGTCGTCGTTTTGAACATCTTTTGTAATGTGCCACATTGTTGAGTAAATAGTACGTGATGTTCGCTGAAATTAAAGTCTACGTGTGTTGACTGTACTCGTTGTTCCTGACAATCCAAAGCTTTCAATAAAAAATATGGTTCAAATGGCTCTGAGCACTATGGGACTTAACTGCTGAGATCATCAGTCCCCTAGAACTCAGAACTACTTAAACCTAACTAACCTAAGAACATCACACACATCCATGCCCGAGGCAGGATTCGAACCTGCGTCCGTAGCGGTCGCGCGGTTCCATACTGTAGCGCCTAGAACCGCTCGGCCACCTGGGCCGGCCAAAGCTTTCAATAGCACGGGATTACTTCCAAGACAATAAGTTTCTGCCTCAAAATTGTTGTATTTAGTTTGTGCACAAGCTCTTGAACCATCCTGTATCAGGTGGACGAGAACATCTTACCTTCAGTAGTTGTGGAGCAGCTACGGTACAAAAGCTTACGTGTTGCGAGGCGTCACTCCCTTCGCGTTGTTGTTGCTGTCTTAAGGCTTGTTTGCCACCATGTGTGGCGTTATCAAATGGTTCAAATGGCTCTGAGCACTATGCGACTTAACTGCTGAGGTCATCAGTCGCCTAGAACTTAGAACTAATTAAACATAAGTAACCTAAGGACATCACACACATCCATGCCCGAGGCAGGATTCGAGCCTGCGACCGTAGAGGTCACTCTGCTCCAGACTGTAGCGCCTAGAACCGCACGGCCACACCGGCCGGCCGTGGCGTTATTATGACACGGTTGTGTTTTTATGTTCGTTATTTTTGCTTTTTGCCTTTTTGTCTCTGTAATACGTGTTTGTAGGTGTATAATTTTTGATTGTGGCATACCGTTTATCGGTTTCCTGACAAGTGTAGTTCTCGCTTGTGTAACTTACATAGCCAAGAGTACCATTTAAGTCAGACCTTGCCGAGATACTTTCGTCCTTGCTCCACCGTAAGCAGAGGGAACCAGCACACCAGAGCACGTGACACAGCCCGGTTACCCAAGTGTGTGGTCATTTTCGAAGGACTGGTTTTGCTCAGAAAACCTGATTGCAGGTGCTAACGAAGGGCATCCAGATTAACTGGCAGTAAACTGCACCACTTTTGAGACAAGACTCATCTAATCACACTTCGAGGATAATATTACCCACCGCCGCGGAACCATGGGTTCCCGTGGCCCTTAACACCACCACAGGACATTTTAGGCGCAGCGCTCGCGAAGCAGTTGAAGAAGAGAGAGCTGAGGGAAAATGTTTTGGTCGCGCCGAGGCAACACAAGAGAGTGACTCCACATAGTCAGATAACAACATGGACGCAGAGGACGTTCCTTAGACAATGGTGAACGTCTCGATCAGCAGTTCTCAATGCTTTCTGAGGAGGGAATTAATGAAGAAAGACAATAAAATCCCACTAAAGAGCAGAACCACCAATTGTCGTCCACATTTCCAGCACCTACGCGCATGTCGTTAGCGAATTAACCAATGGCATCATTGGTCAGTTCCAGAGGTCTTTCAAGCCTAAAACAATCATATTTCAGACCAGCAACTTGAAACACTACAAATTCATTGTCCAAGAATTTGAGAAGCAGAATTCGAATTCTACTCATTCCCTAAGGGGATTCGAATTTGGGTTCAGGTAGCAATTCTGTAATATTAGAGTACTAATTGAACCCATTGGTAACAAATTTAATAGCAAGTCTCTAAATTGCTTCGATGTCTTCATTTAATCCGACCTGGTGGGGCTCACACATATTCGAGCAGTTCTCACGAATGGATCGCTCAAGTGTTCTGTATACAGTATCCTTTATAGATGAGTTACACTTTCCAAGAATTCTCCTGAGAGAGGACAAGTTACTCTCTCACCTATTTTTCATAAAGATTTTGTTACAACGTTACGCAACTTGAGCTAGACTCTAGAAAGTTAACGGCCTGAGCAGGCGCTGATGAAGCCTGGTAGGGCGCTAAAAGCATGAGGTAATTTTATGGCTCTTAGTTCATAGAAACGGTATGTTGGAAGTTTAAAGAAAGTGGCAGCGAGACCATTCCTCAGAAAATCTTTCCGGACAGACCCAGAGCTGCACAGGGCAGACAAAGCACACCCTGGTCGATATACATCTCCAGCAGGACAATGCCACTATACCTACATTGGCGCGAGCCAAAGGCTGGGCTGGGGGCAATGGACTGAAGGGACGCATCTACGCAGTGGAGTCATAAACCGGGCATTGTGTGCAGCGCTACGCCTAATAAAAATTCACGTTTTCGTGTTCGCCGATACTGCAAAAAGGCCTGTGACCCACTTCCATCGGCCACCTCAGTCGTCTAAAAAACTCTGGCGTCTGAGAAACGCTTAGAGATAGAATCTTTATGAACCTCATAGCTAAGACTAACATGATCCTAGGCACAGGCGATTTAGATAGAGATCTTTAGGATTTTATCTGTTTCCTTGTTGCCACGGGAAGTGACACAACTTTGAAAAAAAAATATCTTCTCCTTCCGCAAAAACTTAAAAAGGCCAGTAATTGGCAGTTGCTTTTTTCCAGAGGCACAGGTTCCTTAACTCTTGCACTGGTTCGATATGAGTCTGTGCTGTTGGGTAGGAGGAGAGATTTAGCGCCTCTAAAGCCCTGTGATTGGCTCAAGACGGGATGAAGGCAGTGTCGTAAGTGCACTTTGCGGAAAACAGAATTGTTGTCTCTGGGAGAGGTGCGAGGCACTCGGGCTCTGGACTTCAGTCTGGAAGCAACTTCTGGTCGAAGCTCTGGCATGTGTGGTTGGTACTTGGTACCTGTCCTAAGGCTGACTTCACTTGCGAGTAGTTAGACTGGGGAGCCTGTGGTGAAGTTATTACTGTACTGACAGTGAGATTTCAAACGTCTCGGACTATCCATTTGCCGAGGGCACACTTACTCGTTTTTGGATTACCAGTCATGTCATTTGGTATCCTTGTGCGCTCTGTCGTATAAATGAGCCAAATTGGTTCTTGGTACGATCAGCAAACGACTGTGACACACACTGAAATCTACTGTGATTTCAGGGCTCTGGTAGAGAGTAAATTGCGATCTGTCTGCCTGATCGCTAGACCGTGAGATTTTGCGTTTATTTCGTGGCCGCGATCGATTCTCACCTCGCCGCCTTACACCTCGCCCCCGCCGCACACATCTCGCCACCTGAAAGTTACATATCTGCACGAAGCAAACAGGGTAACGTACAGCTGCGCCAGCCTTGTCAGGGCGTACGAATCACAATCACCGCTTGTTCTCAGCTGCACCAATATAGACTTCTGTAGATCATCGATCAAAGTCTACTCAGCGTCAGGTCAATTCAGATTGCATTATCCATATTTTTAGAGCCAGAGCACTTGACTGACTTTTGTCAAGCACGATCCTTGTCCATTGTGATCTTAAACCACCTGTAAGTTGTTTACGATATTCTATCCTGTGTTTTGTATAAATTATGTCAGTCTTTGTTTTTCGGAAAATAAATGTTGTCAGTAAACTAGATTTTGCACACATTCTCAATCACTTTTATATAGCCCCCAAACAGATTAACTTTCACTCCCAATAAACCTAAGTCAGCCATTCGCTTTCCCTACTGCGGTCCTTATGTGCTCGTTCCATTTCAGATCGGTTTGCATCGTTACGCCTATATATTTAATCGACGTGACTGTGTCAAGCAGCGTACTTCTAATGATGTATTCGAACATTACGGTATTGTCTTTCCTATTCATCTGTGTAACTTACGTTTTGCTGTATTTAGAGTAGGTTACCATTCATCACACAAACTAAAAATTTTCTCTAACTCATTTCCTATCATCCTACAACCACTCAGGGTCGACACCTTCCAATACACCACAGCCACATCAACAAACAGTCGCAGACTGCTGCTCACTTTGTCTGTCGGAGTATATACGTATACAGAGAAAAAGACCGTTCGTATCACACCTTCCTGTGGCACGCCTGATGATACCCTTGTCTCTGAGTAACACTGTCTGTCGAGCAGAACGTACTGTATGATATTACTGAAGAACTCTTCGCGCCACTCTCGTATTAGATAATCTGTATGCAAAGACCTTTGTTGACAGTCTGCAGTGAGGCACCGTGTCAAATGCTTGCCCAAAGCCAAGAATTATGGAAATCTGCCTGTTGCTCTACATCCATAGTTATTATGAAACTTATTCGTCTTTCCAGTAGTGCACGTGGTTAGGAACGAGGATTGTGTAGCTGCTGCTATAACGCGCGCAAATCTCTGCGGAAGGCGTTTTTTCGGCCTAATGCACAAGTTCAGGTAATTTACGTACAATTTCTTGACCATTCCTATACTTTTTCAGGACAGTTGGTACCAGTATGCTTGTCCTTTAATGATCTTCAGCATATAATACACGTGTGGTGTGTATTTAACAGCGTACATTATATCCTTTACTATGATCTCAGTCTTTATCTTTTGATGAGATTTGCCTTTTCATGCCTCATCCTATACTTAATTACAAGCAAAGGAGTTCAACCAAATAAGTATTAAAACAAAAGTCTTTCATCCTCATTCTCTTCATCTGAGGCCAATTAAAGTAGAGTATCTCGAATAAGTAAGTAGCTCCGATACATAGAGTTGGTGACTTACAGTGTTTAGGTATTTTGCTTACAACCTACTCACTAAGTCGAATTTGGTCCTCGCGTATGCCTACAGTCCAACAAGAATGGTGAATTATTGTTGATCATTCGTTATAATCATTCTTGGAGAAAAGATGTGTCAAGCCCATTACCGTTCCCTTTAAAATCTCACTTTCGACAAACTTTACAGTATTGAGGGGTGCTTTACCATGCATAATGCATTGTGTGTTTTAGTTATTTAAGCATTGATACTTATTATTATAACAGATGATATGTTTCCCCAATTAGCTGCAAAATATAATCCCAATGTAACTTATTACTGAGGGTCTTGTCTATCTATATTCTCCTTCATTACAAATGGGTCTTTTAGCCTATGCCAGTTAACCAACGCAACACTGTTTAGTTCCTGCACAAGGCTGACCAGTTTTCGATGTACGAATGTTAGACACCAAAACTTGTGCCTGTCTCTCGTGCTATCTGACTGCTGCCCTCACCATACTGCTACACCACCCTCTGTGACCCCATGGCCATTTTGCTACCATTCCCTAAGGCTCTGTCAAAAAAAAATGTCAAGGCTATTTAAGATAGCACATTTTTTTAAGTGACAAATATTTTTGTAACATTCGTTGTAAGCCCACTTTCCCTGGCCCCACCGGCCCTCGTAAACCCTAGATCTTAAGTCCCCAACCGAGGCAACCCACTCACCATATGTATAAATATCTTCCACGGATGAGGGTTGGATGTGTAAGCCACCGCCAGTCTAGAGAGTACCGGAATGTATATTGTTATCTTTAGGCTTCATTCATTACAGTTTCTTCGCTTTTTTCAAACACTGTCGCATTATTACTTCACTGTGATCTACGTGCTATAGCGAATCAACACCTCAGCCAAAAAGCTGATTGTTCCGCTAAAATTCTGACAGGCAAAGTCAACACGCACCACCAGAATGGCCACTGAAGAGCGTGTGGGGAGGACCACGTGTCGATTGCAAGCAGCTCTCTGGCTTTGGTTCTCAGCTTGGCAAGACGTTTCTCCTTTCATCTCTAACATGATGGTCCTCACACTCTGTTCTGTTGTCTGCCACAACCCTCAAGCTCCACGGCTCACTCGATTGTAACCCGTAAACCAAAATACATCTGAGGTATTAACCTTTAAACCTTCAGTTTCATTAAAGAAACTCATTTGGATTCCTACTCCTCTGGTAACCCTTCCAGACACCACTCGATCCCTGCACACTAGCTACTGACCCTACCACCATGTTCTGCTCCCTAGAACCAATGACATCATCATTGCAAAACACAGGACGTGATTGCAGTGGCAGTGATTTTGTGACCCTGGTGATCGGAGAATACTAAGGCCACTTGAGGTCCATCAGAAGAATACATTGCCTGAGCACAGAGCCTGCTGGTGGGATGTAAAGCGCAGTGCCGCAGAAGCTAGAAGAACACTCGGAAGTTCTAGGTGGTGATCAGGCAATGAAAGAGTCCCGCCAGTATAGGAGACGACTCTACGATGAAAACTATATATACTATTCCAAAGCAGAACAAAGCGGAAAATATGGATAAATCGCTAGAGTTACAATCCCGAACTCATGTCATCGATGAGAATGCGAGTGAGCGGCAAGGAGCGTTAGTAGTTGGACTAGTAACTCACTTGAGGGTGAAAGGGCGAGATAGGGAACTCGACACAGTGGCCTAGGACACTGTGTATGCTCTCATCAAGCGTCAGGGCAACCTGAAATCATAAATCATCTCCACCCCCCCCTCCCCAAGCCTTCACCTTTCTTAGCCCCCTCTATAACCACTGTCCCTCCTTATTCTGTATGCCCTTGTAGCGGAAGATGACTGAAGACATTATCATTCTCAGAAGCTCCTGCTCCTTCCTGAAACTATGGACCTATCTTCCTCCTTGATATTCTTGGAAAAACTCTCGAATGTGTAGTATTGAAATCACTCTATAGATTCTTTACTGATCATAAGATCAGTCTCCCTTAACAGTTTGGCTTCCGCATCGAGCACTCCACCATCCACCAACCCCTGTGCTTTGTCGAGTACATCTGTACGGTTAAAAGTTAAGGAGAGAGCGCAGGAGACACATTCCTTGACACAGAAAAGGCTTTGACCGCGTTTGGCATGACGGCTTATTACACAAATTACTCTCCACAGGTTGTTCAGGACACTTTCTCAAGATGATTGATATATTCCTGAGGGACAGGAAATCTTTCAACAGGAATGGTAATAACTGCAGAAGTGTGAAACTGGTTCTGACCATGTTGCTGCAGGATTCGAGTCTGAGACCCGTGCTGTCATATCTTTATACCAACGACACAGGCAAGCAGTTGGGAGAGGAAATCGTCCTTTATGCCGATGACGCAGCACTATTCAAGCACTGCCATAGCCTCTGTTGGGCACCTCTACTGATACCTGGGATGACTGACTCAATGGTGAACTTCGCGGAATGTGAAAATTAGTCCTGAGAAGATACATACAATTCCGTTCACTGCGAATCTCAAACTCTAAACCGTCAACTCACAATTGATGACAATGACCTGGCTTGCATAATTCCAGCGTGTTGGGTATTTTTGGACAGCAGCTCACTTTTAGATTGTGATGCAAAAAGAGACAGCCAGTGTTCCAACTGAAATGGATGTTTATTTAGTCGGTGACATCAGGGACCATACGCATATGCACGCACATTGTTTACTACTACTCTGACGGACATTTTACTTGGCAATCATTGGTTGGTTTGAGAATGTGCGTAACACGAAACCGGTCACAGACTAAATAAACATCCATTTTAGTTGCAATTCTCGCTGTCTCTTTTTGAATTGCATAGACTTGACTTGGTGTGACTTAGTCAAATACACTCGTGGAAATTGAAATAAGAACACCGTGAATTCATTGTCCCAGGAAGGGGAAACTTTATTGACACATTCCTGGGGTCAGATACATCACATGATCACACTGACAGAACCACAGGCATAGACACAGGCAACAGAGCATGCACAATGTCGGCACTAGTACAGTGTATATCCACCTTTCGCAGCAATGCAGGCTGCTATTCTCCCATGGAGACGATCGTAGAGATGCTGGATGTAGTCCTGTGGAACGGCTTGCCATGTCATTTCCACCTGGCGCCTCAGTTGGACCAGCGTTCGTGCTGGACGTGAAGACCGCGTGAGACGACGCTTCATCCAGTCCCAAACATGCTCAATGGGGGACAGATCCGGAGATCTTGCTGGCCAGGGTAGTTGACTTACACCTTCTAGAGCACGTTGGGTGGCACGGGATACATGTGGACGTGCATTGTCCTGTTGGAACAGCAAGTTCCCTTGCCGGTCTAGGAATGGTAGAACGATGGGTTCGATGACGGTTTGGATGTATCGTGCACTATTCAGTGTCCCCTCGACGATCACCAGTGGTGTAAGGCCAGTGTAGGAGATCGCTACCCACACCATGATGCCGGGTGTTGGCCCTGTGTGCCTCGGTCGTATGCAGTCCTGATTGTGGCGCTCACCTGCACGGCGCCAAACACGCATACGACCATCATTGGCACCAAGGCAGAAGCGACTCTCATCGCTGAAGACGACACGTCTCCATTCGTCCCTCCATTCACGCCTGTCGCGACACCACTGGAGGCGGGCTGCACGATGTTGGGGCGTGAGCGGAAGACGGCCTAACGGTGTGCGGGACCGTAGCCCAGCTTCATGGAGACGGTTGCGAATGGTCCTCGCCGATACCCCAGGAGCAACAGTGTCCCTAATTTGCTGGGAAGTGGCGGTGCGGTCCCCTACGGCACTGCGTAGGATCCTACGGTCTTGGCGTGCATCCGTGCGTCGCTGCGGTCCGGTCCCGGGTCGACGGGCACGTGCACCTTCCGCCGACCACTGGCGACAACATCGATGTACTGTGGAGACCTCACGCCCCACGTGTTGAGCAATTCGGCGGTACGTCCACCCGGCCTCCCGCATGCCCACTATACGCCCTCGCTCAAAGTCCATCAACTGCACATACGGTTCACGTCCACGCTGTCGCGGCATGCTACCAGTGTTAAAGACTGCGATGGAGCTCCGTATGCCACGGCAAACTGGCTGACACTGACGGCGGCGGTGCACAAATGCTGCGCAGCTAGCGCCATTCGACGGCCAACACCGCGGTTCCTGGTGTGTCCGCTGTGCCGTGCGTGTGATCATTGCTTGTACAGCCCTCTCGCAGTGTCCGGAGCAAGTATGGTGGGTCTGACACACCGGTGTCAATGTGTTCTTTTTTCCATTTCCAGGAGTGTACTTTGGCCTTACCATAGACAAGATACTGACTTGGAGGTCGCACATGACTAGTGCGGTTAATAAACGATATGGCCTGTTTTATCAACTGCACCCACTCTTCAAGAGCGACGTGCTTTCAGACAACGCTAAACCTATTATTGAGCCAACTATCATACTTCCGGCCACCTTGTATGGTTCGGAATAGTGGTCAGTGGCCGCCGGCAAACGTCTCAAGAGACTGCATGCTCTTCAGAACAAGGGGTTCAGGGTAATAACCAACGCTCCGCAGGATACTCTGAACACACGTATTAGTCAGCACCTATGGTATATGCGGGTGTTGGCGTAATTTAATTGTACATGTGTTGACTTGCATCACTTTGGCCGGCCGGAGTGGCCGAGCGGTTCTAGGCGCTACAGTATGGAACCGCGTGACCGCTAGGTCGCAGGTTCGAATCCTGCCTCGGGCATGGATGTGTGTGATGTCCTTAGGTTAGTTAGGTTTAAGTAGTTCTAAGTTCTAGCGGACTGATGACCATAGATGTTAAGTCCCATAGTGCTCAGAGCCATTTGAACCATTTTTGAACTTAGCTTTGGGTCTACTACGCAATCTACAGTTTGTCATGTTTTTTTGATATCGTGTTTTTACTTCGCTTGTGTCGAGGTAACACGTTTATTTCTTTCATTTTTGTCGTTACATATGCGCTGTCTATGATTTGATCGTCTAGCACAGAGTTTTTGCGACTATTGCTTGTTGTTGTACATAATGGCTGCCCAAACTTTGTGCTTGGCGAACAAATCGTGGAAAATACATAAGTAACTATAGAAGCAATAGAAATTAGCGTGTTACGCCACACAAAGAAAGTAAAAAACACCACACCATCAAAAACTATGACAAGCTGTAGATTGTGTAGTAGACCTAAAGGTACTAGCACAAAGACCCAACAGCTTTATGTGAGAAGTAAAATAAACAAATAAACACACTGAAGATAGAACAAAACGTGCTAAAACCTGTTAGGTGAAACCAGAACTACAAAGGTGTTTTGCATAAGGCAAAATTCATATCCAATTTCTTAGCAAGGACGTAAATAAGAACTGCGTCATTACAAGACGATTAAAAAATTATAGTTTACATCATATAGAAAAATATAACTATACATAGTTTAATTTCGGTGTCTAGAACTGCTTATGACTGATAAGCGTGATATGTCAGAGTAAGTCATAAATGAGAAAATAAATTTCGTGCATTGTGTCACACATCAAGTTAAGAACACACAGCTATATTTCTGTGTTCATGTGTAAAGAAACGGCAACGCAATTCAGTATCACATACAAGATAATTGTGATGGGAGCTTTTGAATTTTCTTGGTCGCCTGCAGAAGCCAAGAGGCAATATGGCACCGTTGTAGTGGTCTATGCCGCAGATTATTATGCATAGGTTGCGGCGTGGGACGGCCTGTGCGATTGAATGCCAGCAAATACAGTCTCTCTCACTTCTGAATTATTTCTCTCTCTCTCTCTCTCTATCTCTCTCTCTCTCTCTCTCTCTCTCTCTCTCTCTCTCTCTCTCTCTCTCTTTCAGCAACTGGTATTGTGCTTCGGATGCTAATTGGAAAAAGAAAGTAAGAATCAATATGCATTTTATGTTGTATTTAATTTCGTTAGAGTTCGTTTTAAATTAAAAGTACAAATAAACAAAATAAAAAATAAGAATACAGATTGCCTGCTCATTTAAATTGAACGACTGCAATACAAGCGTAAATATCAAAAACACACATACAAAACCTCCGTCTACAGAAATGAGTAATAGGTCTTTTCCATAATGACAACAGCAGTGTGCAGAGCAAACTTAGGGTCTTCGCGGAAAGCTTGCTGAACACGATCCACCGTGTATACCCATTTTTATATAATGTAATTGGCGTGTTGCATCCTCTATTACAGGTTGAAGACGATAAAATCTGCCCGTAAATTAAATATTTTAATAAACGCATAAAATTGAATAAAGAGTATTAAGATCCGTCAGTGTAACTCGCCTTATTACAGGGCCTCCTCGAACAATCCATCACAAAGCAGATGACTTCTCCTGATGATTTAACAGTAGTTTACAGAAGTAAACAGGAGCTCCATAATGCATGTACCATGTGTTACCCAAAGAAGTCTCATGGAAATCCAAGTATCGTACTTCTTTCAGTCTTGCTCCATATTACCCTCTGAGAGGACGATCGACAGTGTCACCACAGTTTATAAATATTTTCAAGAACCAAGTTTGCGAGCTGTTTAAAGTCACATATTAAACGTCATGTTAGTACTATTCAAATACGTATCTTCTAACAGTAATGGTAGTATGTGTGTGTGTGTGTGTGTGTGTGTGTGTGTGTGTGTGTGTGTGTGTGTGTAAATATAATTGAGCCAAGGATGGGATTTAACTGTGAAATGGATTCTATTTAGTAATACAGAAGCTTATAAAATGCACGTTACCGCTGTGAACCAGACTGACACAGTAAACTGAAATTGTGTATAAGAGACTGCAAACTATGGACAGAATTTCTAATCAAATTCTAAGCGACGTTTAAAAGTTTATAGCTATCGACTTAGCAGCATCTAAACGCTCTACAATGCAAAATATGAATACAGATACACTGCTCAGTTGAATTAAACGAATACAATTACTGCTTGAATATCTAAAATATACATACATACGAGACATGGTGATCAAAATTTACCATCAAACTTTAAACTATGTGTAAGAGATAGTAATTAACCATCTAGCAGCATGTAAACGTGATACAGTAGCTTCCTCGAGGAGATTTTAATACCAGAGTGCTGAAAAGTAATGCCTCAGAATTTTTATGTGAAAACTCTTAAAGCTTCTTAAATGAAGCAAACGTTATTAACGTTCTAAATCTTTAGTCTTCATGTCTACATATTTTCGGTCCTCTGCCACTAGTGGACTCCGAACAGTAGCGTGTAGCATGGCTGTGTGTAACGTAACTAAGACGGTGGGTGAGAAACAGCGTTCTGTCATCGAGTTTCAAATTCAAAGAGTTAGTCAACACATGGCACACTCTCTCCTTCGGCATGACAATGCTACACCACACACGAGCGCTGCGACATCTGCAACATTCTGACGCCTTAGGTTCACTCTCCTCGATCATCGTCCACACAGTCCCGACTTGGCCCTCGGTGATTTCCATCTGTTTGCAGTACTTTAAGAACACCTTCGAGGACTTCACTTTGACAATCACCAAACGGTGCAAGCAGAGGAGAGGTTGTGGGTCAGACATTCCACAGTGACGGTATCAACAAACTGGTCCCTCGCTGGGAGATATACGTTGGTCGCCAGGGTACTTATGTTGAGAAATAAATACGTAGACATCAAGAATAAAGATGTAAAATGTTCATAACGTTTGTTTTTATTTAAAGAGTTTTAGGAGTTTTCACAGTAAAAATTTGATGGCATTACTTTCCAGCATGCCCTTCATGTTGGAAGTGGCTGATATGACGCAGTGAACTTTACTAACATAATTATCGGTACGCCAGGACTTAACGATTCATGTATTGACGTCAGAAAGAGCTACGACACTTTTTTTCGGTTTATTTTGGAGACTGCCGTACAATGTACTTACACCATCGCCAGCTCAGTTTCTGGAACTCTTCTTATTTGTCTATTGCTTTAGTTCTTCCAGCTCAAGAACATAGCCGAAATGTTCGTCTCAACAAAATAAAATCCTGTCTGTACCACTCAGTATACACACACATTTCGGAAAAATTTTTTCTGCAACGTGAACGCAAGTGCGGAACACCTTCAAATTCTCAGAAGAATGGCACAACTTTTTCAGTTTCAGAAGACAGTTAGTGGTATGGAGGTAACACACTATTGGCAGTTTATAGTACTCTTACTAATACAGCATCCCACGACCTATCGACCTATTTTTCACAGAGCTCTGAATTGAAACTGTGTGTGTGTGTGTGTGTGTGTGTGTGTGTGTGTGTGTGTGTTCCCTTTCTTAAGGAGCACTGTCGCCGTTATTCGATTTTCTGCTCACTCATGAGCCCTCTGGTATCCACGATTCCAACACAGCTTCAGAATTGCTAAAGATAGCAATATTATTGTAATTCTGAAAGTTTTTATATTACCGTTCCATTAACTTCAACGTTTTCTTGAATAATAAAGGACTGTAGATAACGTCGGCAAAAGAAAGAACTTTGTTGTAAACAAAAGGAAAGAAAACTATAACATCTTAGTTACAGGGAAGTTACAAGAGTAGGTTTTCAAATATGAGTACTTGGCTTCTGCCATCATAGCACATTGTAAAGTCGAAATATCTATCGGGGAAGGAGTCAGGCTAGCAAGCTGCTAGTTTGATGCAGTTAGACGGGACTTTCTTAGAAAGACGAGACACATTGAAAGGGATTAACTTAGCTGTATACAGGGCAAATCAGAACAACAGTGACAATATTACGGAGATTGTTATTGGATAATTTGTGTTTTGAAATAAGAGACCCGTGGTATCTGACGACTCGTTACACATTAATTGCATTTATTTTTACATTCGTATCTGTATTACACTGAAAATATATGAATGACAGCGTAAATATCGACGGTATGCGCTGTGTGCATCATTTGGAGAGAAACTGCTTAAATTTGTGCCCTGTAATTTCTGTTGTAACATAAATCCCCATTTCACTGTTCGCTTCCAAAATTGCATTCAGTAGTGGTCGATTTCGGCTTGGGTTCATTTTTCCGGCAGCCTTAGTTGTACGTTAACAGTGATACACAGCAGTATGGACAAGTTTACGCATAAAGAGTTGGCCGATGTGCGTATGGCGTATTGGTTCATTCGGTGCAATGGAAGAGCGGCACGGCAGCGTTATGCTAAGCTGTTTCCGCAGAGATGGCAACCACACCACAATACCTTCGCATATTAGGGTAGTTCAAATACTCTATGTTGTGGTTTGTACGCTTTTTCACTGTTGCGAAGGTATTTTCACAGAAACATAGAGGACTGGGCAACAAATCGAACAAACCATAGTTAAATTATCAGGTGTATCGCGTAACCGTAGATCATGTGTCTATTATGTCAAAATACTCGAAAAAAAGCCCTGAACAGACTCCGGAATTTGACTGTGAGTCTTCGATAATTAGCAAGCGAGCAAAATGTCACACCCAACCAGCAGAGATGACATACCTCCGGAAAGATGGAGTACGAGATTAGTAGGCGCAGGATCCTAAACACAGCCTAGCGGAAAATTTGTAATGTAAAGCCTCTGGAGAAGACCATGCTAGAGCAACAGCTGAAGTGGTTTGGACTTGTCGAAAGAATCTCGAAAGTTGGCGTGTTAATATTACAGAAGGAGGTAAGGGCGGATGGCAAGAGAGGACGAGGACACAAAAGAAACACGTCAGAGAAGGAAGGAGAAGAAGCACTGCAGGAAAGGCAGTTATCGCTGAAAGGCGCAGTAACTGCGACTGCAGACACAAAGAGATAGTCAACTCTTGTGTTCTCTACAGCAGGCCTAGCCAAGATTTTTGCTACTGCAGGCGAGTCTGCTCAGTGCTCCGGCTTCCTCCACCACTGCGCTAGTCCCAACAGGTGAGTGAGACGGGTACACGCCGAAGGCTGCACGCGCGGGAAACTTAGGAAAACTTACAACGCAGAGCAACTACTTTTAAGAGGCGAAAATTGCAGCATGCTTTTTTAAGCAGCATTTTATTGCGTGTGTTTATTTTCAACTTTTTATCTTTCAGTTAAAACAATAACGTTTATTACCTGATTAAGCAACTACATTAGATAGCGCTAATACGGTGAGCGGAACTACAGAAGGCCTTAGAAACAGGAATCCAACATTATGTCTTAATGTTTATGAAGTTAAACATATTTCAATTTTCGAATATATATCTGGAACTATGGTTCGTGATTCAGTCAAACACATGGAGCCACCCAGATTAAAAATCTGTCAAACCTTAACGCTGCGGGACTTTGCCAATTTCATAACAGAAAAAAAAGTTCGCACACATTTATTGAACTAAACCCTTAAATAACTTTAGTTCCTTATCTGTACAGCCAACGATATTGTTCTTGGGGTAATCTTTTATACACTGAAGCGCCAAAGAAACCGGTATAGGCACGAATATTTAAATACAGAGGCAGAATACGGCGCCGCGGTCGGCAACGCATATATAAGACAAGTGTCTGGCGCAGTGGTTAGATCGGTTACTGCTACTACAATGGCAGGTTATCAAGATTTAAGCAAGTTTGAATGTGGTGGGGCGACGGAGCGATGGGATGCAGCATCTCCGAAGTAGCGATGAAGTGCGAATTTTCCCGTACGATCATTTCACACGTGTACCCTGAATATCAGGAATCCGGTAAAACATCAAATCTCCGACATCGCTGCGGCCGGAAAGAGATCCTGCAAGAACCGGACCAACGACGACAGGAGAATCGTTCAACGCGACAGAAGTGCGACCCTTCCACAAACTGCTGCGGAATTGCCGGCCGGAGTGGCCGAGCGGCTCTAGGCGCTTCAGTCTGGAACCGCGCGACTGCTACGGTCGCAGGTTCGAATCCTGCCTCGTGCATGGATGGGTTTGATGTCCTTAGGTTAGTTAGGTTTTAGTTGTTCTAAGTTCTAGGGGACTGATGACCTCAGATGTTGAGTCCCATAGTGCTCAGAGCCATTTAAACCATTTTGCTGCGGAATTGAAGGCTGGGCCATCAAAAAGTGTCAGCGTGCGAACCATTTAATGAAACATCATCGATATGGGTTTTCGGAGTCGAAGGCCCACTCATGTACCATTGATGACTACACGACACAAAGCTTTACGCCTCGCCTGGGCCCGTCAACATCGACATTGGATTGCTGATGACTAGAAACATGTTGCCTGATCGGACGAGTCTCGTTTCAAATCGTATCGGGCGGATGGATGTGTTCGGATATGGAGACAACGGCATGAATCCATGTACCCTGCATGTTAGCAGGAGACTGTTCAAGCTGGTGGAGAGTCTGTAGTGGTGTAAGGCGTGTACAGGTGAAGTGATATGGGACCCCTGATACGTCTAGATACGACTCTGACAGGTTACACTTACGTATGCATCCTGTCTGATCACCTCCATCCATTCATGTCCGTTGTGCATTGTGCATTCCGACGAACTTGGTCAATTTCAGTAGGCCAATGCGACACCCTATACGTCCAGAATTGCTACATAGTGGCTCGAGGAACACACTTCTGAATTTTAACACTACCGTCGGCCACCAAACTCCCCAGACATGAACATTATTGAGCGTATCTAGGATGCCTTGCAACGTGCAGTTCAGAAGAGATCTCCAGCCTCTCATACTCTTACGGATTTATGGACAGCCCTATAGGGTTCATTCCCTCCAGCACTACTTCAGACATTAGTCGAGTCCATGGCACATTGTGTTGCAGCACTACTGCGTGCGCGCGGGGGCCCTACACCATATTAAGCAGGTGTACCAGTTTCTTTGGCTATTCATTGTAAAAGTCTTGTAAATTCATGGTTTTCTCAAACAGGTCGTTAAGCACGGTGCTACAATGCAATTCTATCAGGTCAAGTTGGCAGTAATGAGGTCAACTAGTAGCCAATATCGAGAACGCTCTAAAAAAGAAATCGAAATCCGTCTTCAGTCTTGCAATTTCTTGGACTGTCTTTGAGAATTCATGATGAAATATTTCAGTAACTGAAACGCAGTCAGTAATGTATGGTTTAGAAATGACTGCCCTGGGTTACGGAAAACGTTCCATATCATGAACTTTAAGCTGATTTTTCCATAGCGTTACTAGTTCGACAATGTTAGTCCTGTCCCCCAGACGTGCTGTCAAATCGTTCTCCCATTGTATTAAGACACTTAATGAACACAAACAGTTGATTATGTAGACCAAAATAGATTTTGACACCACCATAATTACCCTTAAATTTCCGTAATGGGCACATTCAATTCATTCAGCATTCATAGCTGAGAACCGCAAAGCCAAATGGTGTGACCTCATGGAGAAGCTGTACATGAAAGTGAACAGCAGGCGGGCTTGGAAACTGTTGAAGAACTTTAACGGTGATGCCACAAAGTCAAATGATAAATTTACTAACGTCACGGCAGACCAAGTCGCCACTACACTCCTTATGAGTGGCAAAACCCACGGCAGACCAAGTCGCCACTACACTCCTTATGAATGGCAAAACCCACGGCAGAAAGTACCAGGAACCATTAGCACGTGATCCGGCAGAGGAAAATCATCACCTCAAGGCACCATTTACAATGTCAGAACTCACTGCAGTCATTTTCAGCTTGAAGATTAACAGAGCTCCTGGTATCGATGAACTTAGAGTCGAGCAAATTAAAAACTTTGGCAGTAATACCCTACAGTGGCTGCTAGATTTGATAAACGCATGTGTAGAAAGGCTCCATATTCGAAAGATGTGGAGGAAAGCCCGAGTGGTTGCACTTCTGACATCAGAAAAGGACTCTGATGTTCCAAAAAACTTCCGACCTGTCTCTCTTTTATGTCACTGTTTTAAGATCTTGGAACGCCTGACGCTAAGTCGCATAGAAAGCGTCCTGGAACAACAGATCATCCCACAGAAGGCAGGTTTCCGACCAGGCAAATCGTGCTGCGGTCAATTCTTGAACCTGACCCAACATATCGAGGATGGGTTTGAGAGGAAAGAGATCACGAGAGTGGCATTTATAGACCTTTCAGCTGCATATGATACCGTAAATCATCGGAGGCTTCTTAGTAAAGTAATGTGACAAGAGATTACCATTCAACATCACTGATAGGTACTTTCCTGCATAACAGGAGATTCTTCATCTGTCTCCAGGGCAAGAAGAGCAGGTGGAGAAATCAGAGGAATGGCCTACCTCAGGGAAGCGTCCTCGGCCCAGCTCTGTATAATATATATATATATATATATATATATACAAATATATATATATATATACAAATGACCAACCCGTGCCAAACATCACGCGCCAATTAATGTATGCCGATGACATTGCAGTTGCAGCCCAAAGTAACAATTTTATGGATGTAGAGGAGAAATTAACCAGTACCTTGGAAGCTCTCTCCCAGTATTATGAGGCAAACCATCTAAGGCCGAACCCTTCCAAGACGCAGGTCTGTGCATTCCATTTAAATAACGGGGAGGCAAATCGTGAATTAAATGTAATATGGAGAGATGAACGTCTCGAGCATTGTAAAACGGCCAAATATCTTGGTGTCACTTTGGATCGCACGCTGACCTACAAACATCATTGCAATGCCACAAGGGAAAAAGTCTCAACTAGAAACAACATCATCAGGAAACTAACCAGCAGATCCTGGGGTGCAAACCCAAAAGTCCTGAGAACTTCAGCCCTTGCGCTCAGTGTGTCAGCCGCGGAATACGCCACTCCAGTATGGTCTGCATCAACACACGCGAGAAAGGTTGATGTCGCGGTGAATGAAATGGCACGGATTGTTACCGGATGCTTGAGGCTAACCCCAGTGCACAAGATGTACTTAATCATGGGGATCGCACCGCCCAACATACGACGTGACATCGCTGCCGAAGCCGAAAAAACCAAGCAAGAAAAGGACATGCGTCATCCTTTATATGGACACCAGCCTGCTGACCGACGGCTTTGTTCGAGGAAGAGTTTCCTGTCACGTACCCGAGCCCTGGAAGAGTCGGCTGCAGAGAATCATTTGAAAAGGTGGGAAATCGACCTGAGAAACCCCCATAAAGATGTAAAAGAAAAACTGGCACCTGGTGGAGACCTACCATACACAGTCTGGAGAACGCTAAACCGTATGAGGGTAGAAGTGCCTAAGTGAAAGACAAACCTGCAGCAATGGGGTTTCCTAAAAGAGAATGAGAACACACACTGTCTGTGTGGCTCTGTCCAGGATCCTCAACACCTGCTTATCTGGCCATATTTAGACCAGCCCTGCACAATGAATGACTTATGGGAGGCAAATGACAAGGCCATATTGGCTGCTGATTTTTGGAAGTCTGAAGTCTAGTTCCGGACACGGAAAGTAAGTAAGTAAGTATTGTCGTTCGTCAGAAGAAAAGTATATCATATCATCTTTGTGGCTGGTGTTGTAATAACGTTCCATTAAGTGTTTTTCCAGCTCACTGTTGTGCGATGGCATATTAAGTACACTGCATGGCTTTCAAATGATACGAAAAGTGAAGAATCTCCCATTCTGCATAGAATGATATGCCTTCTCCACCTTCTCTTTTTCTGGACAAGTACGTAGGCGCCATAGTATTTCTGAAGCAAAACATACGCCTGATTTAACACAAGTTGTTAGTAAATTCCTTAATGCAAGACAAAGCGACTGATTTGCTATAGCCGTGTCTGGCTGGAAACTCCATTTTCCTCTTCCTCGGTCATACTCAACGCTACGCACGGAGCGCTAGCCTTGTGCTCAGCCGGAGCACTATTTGGCCAGGCCTGTTGTACAGGGGGAGGAACATGAGAGCCGTATCAAGTAAGTACTTAATTACAACTATGAAAACAATTTTTCCGTTATGTATACCTGCTTGAAATGCAAAAACGTATACCGATTATGACTGAGAAATTACGATTCGTAAGAATCTTTATATGTGTAGCAACTTGTCTAATCATCCACTTCAATAAAATCAGATTAAATAAACACATACAAACAAAAAGTACTGGTGTAACGAATGAGTTGTTGATTCTAAAAAAGCTTCCGGCGACCATAATTCCACTAGATCTTGTGGAAATATTGCCACTAATAACGGCAGTATGCTTGCAATAATACCTGAACGGAAGATCAGCCACCCTCCGACCACCGCGCTGGTGACTATACGTACTGGATTATTCTTGACTAGCCCTGCAACAGAAAGACCACAGGCATCTTTACTAACCCTCAGAATGTTACAACCACAATCAAATATAATAACGCACTCTGGATGCGACTTAATTCTTAAAGGACTATGACAATGCTCACAGTTTCTTGCAGTCGATGGCTCTTTCAACGGTCCCATTTCAGAATCAGAATAGTTCAGCTCAAGCATTCGTACCTTCCTCATGTATTATTCTTAACAGAAGTCCGATGTGATGGAAGGAGCATCGTAGAATGTGAGAAACATCAGCTGTATCAAAATAAAAACCAAAGATGTCTGTAGTGAGTCACTAAAATGCAACGGTCAATCAGTGCACTGAGTTGCTTGACAAGAGACACGCTCAACTGAAGAAAAAGTGTTAGGTCTCGCCGACGACGAATTCATTACAAAAACATAGGGAGACCGGCGGGGTCCCTTTCTCAGAGTAATCATCTTGGAATTCGCTTTAACGGTTTATTGATACCACGAGAGACCAAAATCAGAATTAGAAATCCACTTCTTTCAAACTCGAGTCCATGGAGTTAATCACTGGGCAGCCTTGCTCGGTCGTTGACGACGAGTCCTTAAGACGGTGCACAAAATCTGAATTGAAAATGTATGTGGAAGGGAGGCGTTAGAGATCCATTTTAGAAACCGTCCTGTCGTCTGTAAAACCGAAATCAGAATATCCAGACGGTGATTTTAACCAGTCTTCTCGATTACGAGTCCAGTATCTTAATTGGAGTATGAAACATTCGAAGACAATTAAAATTAGACATAGTAACAAACATGGATCTTCAAAACATTTCAGTCCATCACCCATCTGTAAGTAGGCTGTTTATGTTTTCTTTATGTAAGTTTGCTGTTTATGTTTTCTTATTGGCAACGTTACGTAGCGCTCTCTGTATGAAAATCACTGGCTGTGCTGTGTGCAGTATGTCGCTAGTTTGCATTGTTGCCTGCCATTGTTGTCATGAACTGCTATAGCTGGATGTGAACAGCAGATAGCGTTGGGCAGTTGGAGGTGAGCCGCCAGCAGTGGTGGACGTGGGGAGAGAGATGGCGGAGTTTTGATAATCTGTAAGACTGGATGTCAATTATGAATATTAAGGTAAATACAGTGTTTGTTCTCTATTAAAATCTTTCATTTGCTAACTATCCCTATCAGTAGTTAGTGCCTTCAGTAGTTTGAATCTTTTATTTAGCTGGCAGTAGTGGCACTCGCTGTATTGCAGTAGTTCGAGCAGCGAAGATTTTTGTGAGGTAAGTGATTTGTGAAAGGTATAGTTTAATGTTTGTCAGGGCCATTCTTTTGCAGAGAATTTTGATAGTCAGATTGCGTTGCGCTAAAATTATTGTGTGCCAGGTTAAGCACAGTCTTGTACAATTGTTATAAGGGGACGTTTCATATGTAAAATTGTTCAAAGGGGACGTTTCATATGTCGACCCTTAGCCTAGGATACCTCACTGGAATCTTCTGATTTTTTTCTTGTAGTTTGTGTAATTAGTGTAGATTTTGTTTATTGCTAGTGCGTAATTGTAGAGGGAATCTCCTTTGTAGTTGCAGTCTTTCATTGTTGTACTGTAAAACAGTTGTGGCATGCATGTAGATTTGCACCAAGTATTTCGCAGCTGCAATTAACTAGATATTATTTTCAGTGCTATGTTAATGTGTTCTCCTATTTTTGCTCTTCAAATTGTGTTTTTCTGTGTTATCGTGTGAAATATTGTCACAATAATGGCGTGTGAAAAACGTAACACTCGGCTCCAAAGTAAACTGAGAAACGACAGTGAAGACGAAAGCAATGTGTTAGCGCCACTGTGTAATGAGTTAACTAATGTTCAAAGTAGTAATTTGGTAACTGTGCATAGGGAAATGGAGCGGACGTCAAACAATGGCGTAGACAGTCAAACAGGTAGTGAACAGGGAAGCATTATCGATCGGTCGGTCGGCAACAGCTCGCCTCAGGAATCCGAAATGATAGGACACAATATTGCAAATACTGTAGATTCAGGTTTTGCGTCCTCACCGTTTTCTCAAATAAGTCAAGACACATTTTCAGCTTGTCAAAATGTGAATGTTGCCGGCGCAAATGCACTGCCGAAAAGAGTAGAGGAACAGATTCCAGACACTAATGCATTGTTATTACAACTAATGCAACAAATGGAACAAAATCAGAGACAGATGGGACAAAATCTTCAAAAGTTAGACACAATGGAACAAAATCTTAAAAAGTTAGACACAGTGGAACAAAATCTTAAAAAGTTAGACACAGTGGAACAAAATCTTCAAAAGTTAGACACAATGGAACAAAATCTTCGGAAGTTAGACACCACACTTGAACAAACACGTGAAGATCTAACTACTGAGTTACATAACATTGAATCGAAATACCAAAAAGTCTGTAATGACGTAAAAACACAAATTTGTGAGCATTTTCAGCCTATTTTTTCGCGGCATGAAAATGCATTACAGAATCACGAAGCAGCCATAAAAGAACTGCAAACTATTGTTCATGAAAATCATGAGACCTTGCAAGCTAAAATGGACTCAGTTGCATCTACCGATTCGGTTACGCAACTTGCAAAATCTCAGGAAAACTTAAAGGACACAGTAGAAAGACACATGGGGGAAATTAGTTCATTATCAGAGAAAGTAGCCGAACTTTCGGATCAGGTCACTAACTTATCTACAAAGGTAGATGATGATCTGAATGACACAAGACCCATAGCCTTCACTGACACAGAAGAGTATGAACAAATTAGAAAATTCAAACAAAATCAAAATCAAATCAATACACAGTACAAAAGAGAAATCCGGGAAGTACAAGATCAGTTGACACAGGTAATACAAGAATTACGTATTTCAGAGGATACTCGCGCTCCAACACGGGAAGAGGAACTTAGAAATACGGAAAAGCCACAAAATAATAGCACAGGGCATTTCGGTAATTATGAAAGAAATTGGCAAGGTACACCGAATTTTGAGATGGAACCGCCGAAACGACGTGACAATGACCGACATGCTACTCGCCGACACGATGATTTTGACTATAAGCTGTTCATTACTACACGTAAATTCAAAACATTTAAGAATTCTGGTAACGACATTCATCCACAAGCATGGCTCCATCAATTCTCTCATTGTTTCCCTCCCAACTGGTCATTGGAGCACAGGTTAGAATTTATGTGTGGCTACTTAGAGAATGAACCAGCTGTAAGAATGCGATCGGTCATTCACGATTGCCACAGTGAAAGAGAATTTTACCATGCCTTCCTCTCAGCATATTGGTCTCAAGCCACACAAGACCGCGTAAAACATAGCATCATGATGATGAAACACTTTGAACAATCTGAATTTTCCAGTCTTGTCAAATATTTTGAAGACATGATGCACAAGAATCAGTACCTATCAAACCCATACAGCCCCTCAGAACTCATCCGCATTTGCTTAATCAAACTGCCCGAACATTTGAGACATATTATTTTAGCAGGACGTTGCAAAGACGACATTGAAGCTTTTCAGGGACTGTTACAAGAACTGGAAATTGACACAGACAGTCGCGGGATGCGAAAACAGGAAAACAATCATTACAGGTCACATCCGTCACAATTCCGTGACGACAGAAACAATAAATGGCCACGACAAACCTATTCTTACAACGTAAATCGTGACCAAAACAGACACCACCCATATGACAACCACTGGCAGAGTAATAGTTACAGGGAAAGATCACCTTTCCGCGGTAATGACTATCACAGAGACAATCAGAGAAACAGACAATATGGGAACCAATATAACTATTATCAAGGGAGACAGAATAACTTTAGACGCAACGGTCCAGCACGCAGTTACGACTCAGGCAGAAATTCTCCACCACATGACCGACAAGAAAGAAACTATCGAACCTACCGACATGACGACAGACGATATGATCGTAACGACAGACCTGAATTGCATCAGAACTGGCGAGTTTTAAACAGAGCTGGGCCCTCTGGGCAAGGCGAATTTGTGGAAGTTAGGCCTCCAAATCCCAATAACGACGCGCGCCAACAAAGAGACAATAGGCGATGACTCACACCGCTGGCAGCCACAATATGTACTTATGAAACTGATGACGCTGCTGCCGTAGCTAGTAATTACGTAAAAATGGAAGACATTAGAGACATCTTACTCCAGGAACACGACGTAAAACATAACAACATTGCATATCCTGTGATCCACATTACTGTAAATGACGTAAAATTTACGGCAGTACTTGACTCTGGCAGTCCCATTTCAGTAATTAGTGAAACAGCTTTTAGCAAATGCAACAAATCGAACGATTGCCCCACACTTCCGTTACGTAAGATTAAATTACAAGGTGCAATCTTTGGAAAAAGTGTAGATGTACGCCAACAAACCAATTTAGAATTCTTTTGCCAAAGCCACAGCTTCTCTATGAACTTTCTTATTGTTCCATTATTGTCGACGGAAATTATACTGGGAGTAGACTTTTTGAATGAATATAAAGCAATCTTAAGCTTTCACGATGCTGAAATAAGTTTAGAGAAAGAAGGTAAGTCAATAGCTTTGAAATTTGAAGACTGGCTCTCAAACCATGATGAGGAAATTAATCGGCTTTACCTTCTGTTAGATAACAGTTCGGAATTTTCTACGGAACTAGACACTAACAATCACTCTGCAAGTACTGACAGGGATGACATCGACGGCATATTTGAAATTAATGAGTTAATTCAGAATAAAATTCAGACAATTGAGAATTGTAATGACACTGATAGGCAGGACCTTTTTGAGATTTTACAAGCACATTCCACAGTTTTTACTCACAAAACAGGAACAATCAAGGGGTTTCAATACCAATTTCGTGTTCGTGAGCATACTAAATTTTGTGTTAGACCATACGTAATTCCAGCACATTATAGGGACCGTGTTAGAACAGAAATACAATCTATGCTTGACGAGGGCATTATTGAGCCTGCAGTAAGCTCATACAACAATCCGTTACATGTTGTTGAGAAGAAAAATGGATCGATCAGACTTGTCTTAGATTCGAGACAAATCAATACTATCATCATTCCTGAAACAGATAGGCCGCAGACGATGGAAGAACTTCTTCAAAATTTTAATGGTGTAAAAGTGTTGTCTTCCATTGATCTCAGATCCAGCTTTTATCAGATCGAACTTCATCCAGAATGTAGAAAATACACAGCTTTCCTTTGTTTCGGCGTTTGTTATCAGTTTCGGAAACTTCCTGTTGGTTTGAACATTTCTTCAGCAGCATTCATTAGCGGGTTAAATTCCATATTACCTGAGTTCTTAAAACGTCACATCACCTTATATGTGGACGATATTCTAATAGCAGAAGCTTCATGGGAACAACATAACCGCATACTCAACAGTTTGTTACGTATTTTTGCAGAATCTGGAATTACAGTTAACTTGGAAAAGTCTGAATTCGGTAGGACAAAGGTGAAGTTTTTGGGACATATTATTTCTTCTGAAGGCATTCAGCCGGATCCTGAAAAGTTAGAAGCAATTAGAGCCATTCCAGTTCCATCCACAAAAAAACAAGTCCGCAGTTTTCTAGGTCTCGTAAATTTTTACCGTCGTTTTCTGAATATGCAAATTCTAGTTACACCAAAACTTTGTTCTCTCACTGGAAAAAATACTATTTGGAACTGGGACGAACAAGCACAGTTGGAATTCAATTCTTTGAAAGAAGCGTTACTTCACGCGCCAATACTAGCTCATCCAGATCTGTCACAAGATTTCTGCCTTAGCACGGATTCTTCTAAAGTCGGTCTTGGTGCCCATTTATTTCAAGAAGCCATAGAAGATGACATTACTGTTCAGAAAACCATTGCTTTTGCTAGCCGAGTGCTAACAAAATCTGAAAAAAATTATTCCGTTACTGAATTAGAAGCTTTAGCTATCGTTTGGGCATTTAACAAATTTCGTTTCTTTCTTTCTGGTAAGCACGTAAAAGTATACAGTGATCATCGTGCATTACAGTTTCTTATGTCTTCAAAATTAAATCATGATAGGTTAAAACGTTGGGCATTGTTTCTGCAAGAATTCCGCTTCACAATAGTCTACATTCCCGGCAAGGAGAACATTGTTGCGGACGCACTGTCACGCGCACCGGCTGGCCTTGAGAAAAGTAACACAGAAGGCAACCTTGAGAAAAATTTCAGTATTCTTTACATTCAGAAAGTCGCCTTTGAAAACTTTATCACCACATCTTTAAAGGACATTGCTCATGAACAAGATAAAGATCCGATTTGGAAAGACATCAAAAGTAAATGGCATGAAAAGACACACACTCAGATTCGGCATTATTACCTGGTTAGAAACAACATACTCTTCAAACGCTGCACTGTTGATGACAAGCTATGGGTACTTTGCATTCCAGACGATTTTGTTAATAAGCTCATTTGGTACATTCATTTCAGCTACGCACATTTTGGCCCACGAAAATGTTATCATATTCTTCGAACGACTTGTTATTTTAACAATATGGAAAAGCGAATTCGAAGAGTCTTGTCTATTTGTAAACTTTGTCAAAAGGCGAAACCATCTACTATCTCACATCGTGCTCCGTTGTTTCCTATTATTCCTTCCAAATTAAAAGAATTTGCTGCTGTTGATCTCTTGGGACCCCTTGTCACAACATCGAATGGATTTTCGTACGTTCTAGTCGCTGTTGAACTTACTTCAAAATTTGTTTCTTTCACTCCGTTACGTAAAGCCACTGGACGGTCTGTATCCAACGCCTTTGTTAAAAATTTCTTACGTGAAGTTGGACACGTTAGTAAAGTCATTTCAGATAACGGACCACAATTCAGATCTGCTGTTTGGTCACGCATGCTTCGGAACCATAAAATCAAACCTGTTTTTATTTCATTGTATTCACCACATTGTAACCCGTCTGAACGGATTATGAAAGAAATCAATAAGCTTTGCAGACTTTATTGTCACAGAAAGCATCAGCATTGGGACAGATATTTACACCTATTTCAAAATGTGCTGAATGAAATGCCTCATGATTCCACTGCTTTACCACCTACTCTTGTACTGAAGAATGTAGAACCTCCGAACAGAATCAGAGAGCTTGTACCTTTCCCGAATACACGTAAACTGCGACACAAAGACATAATTGATTTGGCTCTTAAAAATATAAAATCTGCAGCAGAGAAAAGGAGAAAACTACACGGTAAAGCAAATGCAAAGAAATTATATATTGGTCAGAAAGTTCTCATTAAAGCTCATTCATTGTCACATAAGAATTTTACACTCGAGTCACAAATTCTTTCTAGTTTACAATGGACCTTACAGAATCCGACGTATGCCACATGATAATTGCGTTGAAGTTGAAACTCTGCGTACTAGGAAGAGTAAAGGTTTACACCACATTTCTCATGTAAAACCATTTATTGACAGATAATCTGCTTTTTAACTTAGTCTTTGCAATTTTCACTTCACGCTACTTGTACAATTTGTCACACTGAGAAACTGTTAACACGCAACATTTTGGTTTGCTTACGAGTGGATTCTGGATTTGAGGTGCTTTCTGTGAAATGCCAGATGACACAGTGGTTAGTTTATGTGACAGCTACACGATTATATCACGATGTTACTAATGAGTGACAATTTACAATGTCGCTTTTGCGGTGTATCTGTTTTATATCTGCACAGTTTTTTCTGAATTCTTCTATAAAGTAAGACATGTTTTAGTGGTGACTTTTGTGCTATTGCTACAAGGAGACAGCCTTTTCCGTAGGACAACAATACGTTACAGCACAGTACTTTCCTCATCACGGCAATAAGCGTAATAACTAAGTTATCTATAAGCAAAGCATTTCACTTTTGTGTATCATGAGGTAAGTACATTGACTTCTGCAGAACTTAGCTTTCGGAGGACAATAACTACGACACTTCCCAGAGATTATCTTACAGCAAGACGCACATTTAGCGCTACAGGACACGTATTTGAGTGATTAATTTTGTACTTAAAACATTTATTTTTAAAGATTTTTGAATTACAAAGAAAGTTTTTCGTGATACATTTCATTCCATTGCTGTAATCTGTAACACCTGAAGGTATAATTACAACAAACCTCAGGGGGGTACACACCTGCTTTGTGTACCATGTGTTTGGCAAGCACAAGGAGCCCTAGCTAATATGGTATTTGCTTATACAACTTTACACATCGGTACCATATTTCTCTAACACATAAATTACACAGCTATCTGATCATTTAACAGAGAAACAAACATTTTTTTTCTACGTCAGTGACAGATGTTTACGTAATTACACCGTTGGGTAACTTCACACTTAAGAAATTGTACTTTGTCTGTACCTTTTGCACTGTTCATATTTTTTTGGAACCATTGTGATTCTATGAGAGCTTTGAATGATGTATTTTGGTATGAGATCATAATTTTTAAAGTACGTTTGAGGTAGATGACACTACTGAAATGAGCAGAGAATTTTCGTTAGGTTTTGAAATTATTGGAGGAAGCTACGACGATTTTGAGATTTGACTGAGGTTTTATGATGTTATTTTTACGACGACGATGTGTATTATGCTGTTGCGGTAAGTTTATGATCCATAAGCTGATGCTATATGAGTTATTTGATTATGCTATGTATCTGTTATGATGAAATATGGAAAAAGTGTCGACGAATAAGGTAAGGAGTAATGAATAGTGGTTAGGGACTCTTGACTTGTGAAATAGGATGTTGGAAACCAAGAATCGTACTTTAAGAGTTATGAAATGTGTGTGTAAATGCGTGAATGTATCACAATGCAAGCGAAAATATTTTGGACACTGTCATATCAATAGCATTTTGTTTCTACAGATTTGCAACGCTAATTCTTGACCTGTGAAATTTTGTATATGAGACTGTCACTGTAGCGGAAACTACTGTCGTAAATATTTCCGTAAGAAAGTTAAGTGACCACCTGCACATAATGTGACGTGGGCACCCAGGTGTGTCAGACACCTGGAGAACAAGCCTTTTCAGACGCTCAGGTAGAAAAGAAAGCCATTAGGGTGTGCCAGAGGCACAGGTGGAAGAGAAGGACAAAGAGAGGCCTAAACCCCTGTTAATGACATTCCTTTGTAGAGGGCATCGCTAATGCGACACGCTCGCTACTTGAAAACATATGATTTTTGTAATGCGTTGTGGGCACACAGCTGTGTCAAACACCTGGAGAATAAGCCATTAGGATGTGCCTTTCATCGCTAATGCGACACCCTCGTTACTTAAAAATTTATGATATTTACTGAAATGCCTAACAAAATGACAAGAAATATTTTTACATCTGCACACCTGATTATGACAAGAGTCTTTGTACGAGAGTTGAGAGCAATTAACTTATGAAATGAAATGTCACATGACTACTGAATGACATTTTTATGCTTTGGTTTGCGTAATTGCTTATTTCATTTGATATCTGGTTTCCAGCTGTGTTGCTGCATTGCTTTTATAAAATGAGATGCATTTGCTAATGTGAACTCTTTCTGTCAACAGATCTATTAAATGATAATTTTGTAATCCACATTCTTTAAAAAAGGAGCACTTGGAAAGGAAAGAACAATAAGAAGTAACTAGTAACAGTAACACTTAATTTTCTTTTCAGGTACATGGTAATATTTTTTTTTTACAATCAGTTGTTAAGATGACCACTTTAATTATATAGACATTAAGATGTGAATATACATTTCCCTTGTCTGCATTATCGTCTTTAGTGTAATATTTTTTCTGCTTGAGCTATGTCATGTCTAGGTATAAGTTGCTGCTGTTTGCCAGGCATAGTGTTACTGAATTGGACTTTGTGTTACTCTTCTAAGCTAGTTTTTCTTGTTTCCTGCACAGTGCCTTATATTAGTTGTAATATTGCACTTGCTTTGCTAATTTATGCTGCTAGCTTTGCCAATTTGCATTTTTTGTCATTTCTGTTTGTGTTGATTTGTTGTGATGCTGCATTGCCTCGTCCCTTGGTATATATATCTGAGCTCAGTAGATTTAAGTTAGCTTAAGAGGGGGTAGACTATATAAGAAACTGACTATGGAGAATAGGTAAAGAATGCATTGCGAAGAAAAATTTGGGCCCCAATGATTATTGTACAATCAGAAATAATTATTTTGAAAGAAATATGAATAGAATACACGAACGAGGTATAGGTAGGATTTTCTTGGAAATAAATGATGAGGTAAGCAATGTGTGAACATATAAATACAGAAAGCATGCTTGGATAGGATTTTTTTGGTGGAAACAAATGTTGAAATAAGACGAAAGATCTATCGAATGAAGTTGTGGGGTGGACTGCAGTACCAAATGTTACACTGAAAACAAACCCTGTCCTTTCCTTTTGTGTTATCCCACTATGTGTTTGGGTACCCGTGTGTATTTGTGTTTTTCCTGTCTTTATGTGTTTAGCTGATGAGAGCTCTGTTGTAGACTTTTTCTAATAATATGTTATTTACTTTGTAAAGATGCTTAGACATTATTTATTCTGTTTTGTTTTAATGCTCATGTGTGAAGTTGACGTTTCAAAAGTGATTCTGATCTTTTATGTATGTACTCATGTCATCATTCCTGTAACACTGATGTATATGTTTATTTCTATTCTTTTGTAAAGCCTGTACTACAAATGTTATCTGTATTGTTATGTTTTTAATGATGTATTTTGTACCTTTGTAATTGTATTCTTACGTCATAAAATTGTAATTGACACCAGTTCATCATACTATTAACTTGTAAGCATTCATTTCACTGCACACTTTTCTGTTGGTCATACTATATGGACACTATGTGAGAAGTTGGGACTGTTAGTGTTTGCACGTGTGTTACTAATTCAGCAAGGGACTGGATAACAGCATTGCTGGTTCTAAGGACAATTCCAAAAACTTTGTGAGTGCACAAGTGGTGGTTATGGACTTGCTCTATTATCCGCAAGACTCTTCAATGGTGATTGTGCACCTGCACAGTCGCAACAGATGGCTGCTGGCCATCTCTACAAGGACTACAGTGGGTCTGCACCTCTGGTGGCCCACCAATACCACAATCTCTACCAGGACTACAGTGGGTCTACTCTGTGATGACCTACCTACCAATATTCATCAACTTCGACTGACTCTGCTGTGGGTTTGCTCCATTGTGGCGCATTACCTGTCAGCATGTCAAGAGTCAGCACTGTCTTTCTGTTAGAAGGACAACACTACTTCTTCAAGACTGCATGGACATCCAGTACTTCCGTGTGCATTGTCTTTTATTGCTCAGACTTTGATAAAAGAAGCGGCAGTTTTACTGTGGTGAATGATCAGGACTGTCTTTATGGACTGTGAGAAAATTTTAGCTTTTGACCAACATTGTATAAATAAGTGTGTGCATTTTATATCTTTGTTACTGTAATTATGAAAAAATTTTTCAAATCTGTATTGGCCACTGCCCAAAAACATTTGTAAAATTTTTTGTGGGGAGCATGGGGGCTATGTAAGTAGGCTGTTTATGTTTTCTTTATGTAAGTTTGCTGTTTATGTTTTCTTATTGGCAACGTTACGTAGCGCTCTCTGTATGAAAATCACTGGCTGTGCTGTGTGCAGTATGTCGCTAGTTTGCATTGTTGCCTGCCATTGTTGTCATGAACTGCTATAGCTGGATGTGAACAGCAGATAGCGTTGGGCAGTTGGAGGTGAGCCGCCAGCAGTGGTGGACGTGGGGAGAGAGATGGCGGAGTTTTGATAATCTGTAAGACTGGATGTCAATTATGAATATTAAGGTAAATACAGTGTTTGTTCTCTATTAAAATCTTTCATTTGCTAACTATCCCTATCAGTAGTTAGTGCCTTCAGTAGTTTGAATCTTTTATTTAGCTGGCAGTAGTGGCACTCGCTGTATTGCAGTAGTTCGAGCAGCGAAGATTTTTGTGAGGTAAGTGATTTGTGAAAGGTATAGTTTAATGTTTGTCAGGGCCATTCTTTTGCAGAGAATTTTGATAGTCAGATTGCGTTGCGCTAAAATTATTGTGTGCCAGGTTAAGCACAGTCTTGTACAATTGTTATAAGGGGACGTTTCACATCTTGTGAAAGAACAAAAACCGTTTAAACTACACTCCTGGAAATTGAAATAAGAACACCGTGAATTCATTGTCCCAGGAAGGGGAAACTTTATTGACACATTCCTGGGGTCAGATACATCACATCATCACACTGACAGAGCCACAGGCACATAGACACAGGCAACAGAGCATGCACAATGTCGGCACTAGTACAGTGTATATCCACCTTTCGCAGCAATGCAGGCTGCTATTCTCCCATGGAGACGATCGTAGAGATGCTGGATGTAGTCCTGTGGAACGGCTTGCCATGCCATTTCCACCTGGCGCCTCAGTTGGACCAGCGTTCGTGCTGGACGTGAAGACCGCGTGAGACGACGCTTCATCCAGTCCCAAACATGCTCAATGGGGGACAGATCCGGAGACCTTGCTGGCCAGGGTAGTTGACTTACACCTTCTAGAGCACGTTGGGTGGCACGGGATACATGCGGACGTGCATTGTCCTGTTGGAACAGCAAGTTCCCTTGCCGGTCTAGGAATGGTAGAACGATGGGTTCGATGACGGTTTGGATGTACCGTGCACTATTCAGTGTCCCCTCGATGATCACCAGTGGTGTACGGCCAGTGTAGGAGATCGCTCCCCACACCATGATGCCGGGTGTTGGCCCTGTGTGCCTCGGTCGTATGCAGTCCTGATTGTGGCGCTCACCTGCACGGCGCCAAACACGCATACGACCATCATTGGCACCAAGGCAAAAGCGACTCTCATCGCTGAAGACGACACGTCTCCATTCGTCCCTCCATTCATGCCTGTCGCGACACCACTGGAGGCGGGCTGCACGATGTTGGGGCGTGAGCGGAAGACGGCCTAACGGTGTGCGGGACCGTAGCCCAGCTTCATGGAGACGGTTGCGAATGGTCCTCGCCGAAGTGGCGGTGCGGTCCCCTACGGCACTGCGTAGGATCCTACGGTCTTGGCGTGCATCCGTGCGTCGCTGCGGTCCGGTCCCAGGTCGACGGGCACGTGCACCTTCCGCCGACCACTGGCGACAACATCGATGTACTGTGGAGACCTCACGCCCCACGTGTTGAGCAATTCGGCGGTACGTCCACCCGGCCTCCCGCATGCCCACTATACGCCCTCGCTCAAAGTCCGTCAACTGCACATACGGTTCACGTCCACGCTGTCGCGGCATGCTACCAGTGTTAAAGACTGCGATGGAACTCCGTATGCCACGGCAAACTGGCTGACACTGACGGCGGCGGTGCACAAATGCTGCGCAGCTAGTGCCATTCGACGGCCAACACCGCGGTTCCTGGTGTGTCCGTTGTGCCGTGCGTGTGATCATTGCTTGTACAGCCCTCTCGCAGTGTCCGGAGCAAGTATGGTGGGTCTGACACACCGGTGTCAATGTGTTCTTTTTTCCATTTCCAGGAGTGTATTTTTAGTGGTATTGATATAACATTCGAGGCAGTGTACTGGAACCATTATTATGTGGTCCGTTCCTCCATGTGCATGACTTCAAACTGAAAGGGAAAACAACAGTAATTAACATAGGTTCCTGTCCTCTCTATACGATCACAGGACACGCTGCCCTGAGCCCATGCAATGGAACTATCTTTTGGTATATGATAATATCCAAATTACACCATACCGAAACCGAACGTTTATCGGTAACCAGTTGGTACAATGTCCCTCAAACTTGTCTGATACTAGCCGTGTCAAAATGAGCACAGCAGCAGTCCACAAACACAGGCTTGCCAACTGTTCCGGAAGAGTGAGTTATCCCGGATAGCGGATCTAAAACCTGCCACAGGTCGATGTATTCCCATTGATTTATGACATGGACATCCTCAAGCTGCTGTCTCGCCCGTTTCCCCGCCTCCTCTCCCACACCGCCCTTTCCATCCGTCTAACAGTGCTTTCGCCGACATTGATCAATGAGATGGCAGCAACAAACAGGCTGCTCGCCTGCTCTAGAACCGGTGACATATCCAGATGCCGCAAAGTGCGGGAAATCCCCACAGGCTTCACGATGAATACGACGCCAGGAATAGAACTTAGAACTTACCGCATTTTCTATATGTTTGTTATTTCTTGTCCTCATCATACATGGTGCTTGCTGTTACACGGATAAGCGGTGTTGAGTACTTCAGGTGGTAAGCTTTTATGTACAGCTTCCCAGGCTCATTCAGCTAACCCGATCACGTCAAATACTCTATGAATCATTTAAGATACCACAATTCCACTTTCATGCAGAAAAAGTCGTCAGTAACCAACGTATAGTCTTCTTCATAGCTATATTAAGTACAGAGATACCGAAGTAAACACCGCTTTTTGAAACGGAAATATGCTATTTTCTGCCGATAGTATAGTAATCCCAAGAGACGAATTCAATGCCATTTCACTCTTCTAAATCTGATTACTAGTTTCGTAGTAATTACATTATCTAGAAGTTAAGATCTATATGTTTTGAACACGAAACGATTGCTGTCTTATTCCGAAGTTCGTGATTTCATACGCAGGCTAGGTCCAAATGGCTCTGAGCACTATGGGACTTAACGTCGGAGGTCATCAGTCCCCTAGAGCTTAGAACTACTTAAACCTAACTAACCTAAGGACATCACACATATCCATGCCCGAGGCAGGATTCGAACCTGCGACCGCAACAGTCGCGCGGTTCCAGACTGTAGCGCCTAGAACCGCTTGGCCACCCCGACCGGCTATGCAGACTAGGATAGACGGTGTCCAAGAACAATACACTGAGTTTACTATCATCATCTAACATCGAGTCGGACCTCCTTTTGCCCGGCGTAGTGCAGCAAATAGACGTGGCATGGACTCAACAAGTCGTTTAAAGTCCCTTGCATAAGTATTGATCCGTGCTGCCTGTGTCGCCGACCATAATTGCAAGGTGTTGCCGGTGCAAGATTTTGTGTACGAATTGACCTCTCGATTATGTACCATAAATGTGCGATAGGATTAATTTCGGGTGATCTGAGTGGCATAATCATACACTTGAATTGTCCAAAATGCTCTTAAAACCAACCGCGAGCAACTGTGACCCAGTGGAATGTCGCATTGTCATCTATAAACAGTCCATCGCTGTTTGGAAACATGAAGTTCATGAATGGCTGCAAATAGTCTCCAAGTAGCCGAACATAGCCATTTTCAGTCACTGAACGGTTCAGTTGGACCAGAGGACCCAGTATATTCCATGTAAACACAGACCACGCCATTATGGAGCCACCACCAGCTTGCAGAATGCCTTGTTGACAATTTGGATCCACGGCTTTATGGGATCTGCACCACACTCTAACAGTACTATCAGCTCTTACCATCTGAAATCGGGACTCATCTGACCAGGGCACGGTTTTCCAGTCTTCTAGCGTCCAATTGATATGGTCACGAGCCCAGGACAGGCGCTGCAGGCGATGTCGCGCTGTTATTAAGGCACTGGCGTCGCTCCTCTGCTGCCATAGCCCATTAACGCAAAATTTCGCCGCACTGTCCTATCCGATACGATCGTCGTACGTCCCACATTGATTTCTGCCGTTATTTTAAAGCGGTGTTACTTGTCTGTTAGCACTGACAAGTCTATGCGAAGGTCGCTGCTCCAGGTCGGTAACTGAAGGTCGTCTGCCACTGCATTGTCCGTGGTGAGAGATAATGCCTGAAATTTGGTATACTCGGCGAACTCTAGACACTGTGGATCTCGGAACATTGAATTTCTTAACGATTTCCGAAATGGAATGTCCCACGTCTGTAGCGCCAACTACCATTCCGCGTTCAATGTTTGTTAGTTTCCGTCGTGCGGCCATAATCACGTCGTAAACCTTTTCACATGTATTACCTGAGTACAAATAACTACTCCGCAGTGCACTGCCCTTTGGTACTTTGTGTACTCGATACTACCGTCATCTGCAGAAGTACATATCGCTGTCCCATGACTTTTCTCACCTCAGTATAAGGTTCGACGAGCAATGATCCATTCTTTCAATACGGATGCATACCAAGCCCGATCTCTGGTGGGAACCCAAAATGGCTAGTGAGGGAGTCATAGGTAGGTGATACTACGGAACTAATGTGGTACAGACTGGGAATTTGGTGGTACAGGCTGGAAATTTGGGTCGAATGGGAAGTGTTCTGGGACGGCCTAGGCGTTTAAGGCAACCGCTCGCGTTAAGCGGAAGATTCAGTACAAGTTTTCAGCTGTTGCCATTGATTCATTTCACTGCCCAATTGAGGCGATTGTCACTGATAACATATGAACAATATTCGTAAAATATTGTTATTGGAAGGACACTGGAGCATTACACAAATGAAAAGAAGAAATCTGTAACGAAGTCTGGCAGCTGTTGCTTGTAGTACAAATATTAGCTCCAGAGAATTACGAGGGCCTCTAGAATAAGTCAGCCCAGTGGTGTTCACTGTCTGCGCGCATCTTCCACCGTTATAACGTGCCTCTCCACCAAGAGATCAACCAGTTGGACTGCTTTTTACCGATGAAGCTATTGAAAAATCATGCAAAACTGAAACTAAGGAGTATGCTTTATTTGGCCCGTTGAGAATGCGAAGTAGCTGAGGGAGGTTGAACATCTGAGACAGTGGAGTGATTTGGTGCGAGTTTATTGAAGACTAAGTGACTGGTCCTTACTTCACTGAAGAATCCTTAACGGGCAATAGACACGCACAATTTCTTAACGCACTGCTACCGGCTCTCCTAGAGCACGTACCACTTGAAATATGCAGATGTATATTGTACTAGCATGATGGATGGCCGTTTCACTGCACGCTTGGGACTAGGAAAGCGTTCACCCAGATCTTTCCTAGTCGCTGGATAGGACGTGAGATGTTATCAGTTGGCTTGTACCTTTGCCTGATGTGATGGGGACATTTTACTGTGAGGTAATACCAAAGATGAAGTCTATGCGCAAGTTCCGACGACCCATAAGAGTTTTAAAATATTGCACTGATATAGCATGCACAATGATATCGAAGGAAGTGCTTCAGTCTGTCCAAATATCCTTACACTAGCAGTTGCAAACGTGTGCTGGAGTGGGCGGTGGGCATTTCAGACACTTACTAACGTAAGTATAATTTTAAGGAACTGTTTATTACTGTGTATTTTTATTTCCTTTTATTGCCGCTGCTGATGTAATTTTACAATTCAAGTGCGTATCTTGACATTAAACGCATAACACGAAGTTATTACTGAACAATCTTTATACCTAAGTTCCATATTTAATAAATCCATTCAGTTTTTGGGTTGTAACTTCTTTCAAGGATCCAGCGGAAACAAGAGCAGAAATTTGACTGTAGTTAACTGGTGCTTGACCCCAGATGCCACGTCCTTTGCCTTCCAGTTAGTGTGCCAATCCAGCCGCATGCAGCCAGGAGTGATTGGTGTCAGTTTTAAATTAAAATTTTCTCCTCTACTCTGCTCTGCTTTTGCAAGTAGAGTCTCTTAGCTGCATCAAGCTGGAGCGCCCCACCAGCCAAAGGAAGACGACTACAATAGCTAACAAGATATACTTGAATAATGTGGTACAAAGGTATTGTAAATTTTAAAGCAAAAAATGGAATTTTAGTTTAGACCACCAAATAGCTTTGTCTTAGAGCAAGAACAATGTACTTCTCGCAACAGCAGAGGCCTTTATGTCTAATAGGTTACTGTTTACTTTAAAGAAGAGGAGGTACATTTTTTTTCCTTTAAAAGGAAGACAGAAGCATTTTTTCGTCATAGCACCATTATTTTATTGTGCAGGAAGAAAAATGTAATTTTGTTGGAACCAGAAAGAGGGAAAGAGAACACCCAGACGTAACAGCTTCAAAGTCCAGCCAAGAAGGCAAGATTTGGTGAGCGGAAGGAAGGACTAAAGACGCGTAAAAAAGAAACTACTTTCCAGACGCGACTGATCCGTATAGCAACACCAACTTCCGCATACAAAAATTGGTTTCAAGTTCAAAACAGGTAATATTAAGTTCTAAATATTGTAATTTCTCTGACATTCCTAACCTGATTTTAAAGAGTGAAAACGCGGTTGAATTCGTCTCTCTTACAGCTACGATACTAGCAGCAGAAATGTCTACAGCTGTATTTGAAAAAGCGAAGTTGAGACCGATATCTCTGTAATTAATGTCTGGGAAAAAGAGACTGTATGTCATTTATTCATGACTTTTTAGAAATTCGTTTCGTTGAAAACAGCTCTGCAATATCGCAACTGTTCAGGAAGTATTTGTGGTGAACAGGTTAGATCAATCACCCTGTATTTACTCATATACACTCCTGGAAATTGAAATAAGAACACCGTGAATTCATTGTCCCAGGAAGGGGAAACTTTATTGACACATTCCTGGGGTCAGATACATCACATGATCACACTGACAGAACCACAGGCACATATACACAGGCAACAGAGCATGCACAATGTCGGCACTAGTAGTGTATATCCACCTTTTGCGGCAATGCAGGCTGCTATTCTCCCATGGAGACGATGGTAGAGATGCTGGATGTAGTCCTGTGGAACGGCTTGCCATGCCATTTCCACCTGGCGCCTCAGTTGAACCAGCGTTCGTGCTGGACGTGCAGACCGCGTGAGACGACGCTTCATCCAGTCCCAAACATGCTCAATGGGGGACAGATCCGGAGATCTTGCTGGCCAGGGTAGTTGACTTACACCTTCTAGAGCACGTTGGGTGGCACGGGATACATGCGGACGTGCATTGTCCTGTTGGAACAGCAAGTTCCCTTGCCGGTCTAGGAATGGTAGAACGATGGGTTCGATGACGGTTTGGATGTACCGTGCACTATTCAGTGTCCCCTCGACGATCACCAGTGGTGTACGGCCAGTGTAGGAGATCGCTCCCCACACCATGATGCCGGGTGTTGGCCCTGTGTGCCTCGGTTGTATGCAGTCCTGATTGTGGCGCTCACCTGCACGGCGCCAAACACGCATACGACCATCATTGGCACCAAGGCAGAAGCGACTCTCATCGCTGAAGACGACACGTCTCCATTCGTCCCTCCATTCACGCCTGTCGCGACACCACTGGAGGCGGGCTGCACGATGTTGGGGCGTGAGCGGAAGACGGCCTAACGGTGTGCGGGACCGTAGCCCAGCTTCATGGAGACGGTTGCGAATGGTCCTCGCCGATACCCCAGGAGCAACAGTGTCCCTAATTTGCTGGGAAGTGGCGGTGCGGTCCCCTACGGCACTGCGTAGGATCCTACGGTCTTGGCGTGCATCCGTGCGTCGCTGCGGTCCGGTCCCGGGTCGACGGGCACGTGCACCTTCCGCCGACCACTGGCGACAACATCGATGTACTGTGGAGACCTCACGCCCCACGTGTTGAGCAATTCGGCGGTACGTCCACCCGGCCTCCCGCATGCCCACTATGCGCCCTCGCTCAAAGTCCGTCAACTGCACATACGGTTCACGTCCACGCTGTCGCGGCATGCTACCAGTGTTAAAGACTGCGATGGAGCTCCATATGCCACGGCAAACTGGCTGACACTGACGGCGGCGGTGCACAAATGCTGCGCAGCTAGCGCCATTCGACGGCCAACACCGCGGTTCCTGGTGTGTCCGCTGTGCCGTGCGTGTGATCATTGCTTGTACAGCCCTCTCGCAGTGTCCGGAGCAAGTATGGTGGGTCTGACACACCGGTGTCAATGTGTTCTTTTTTCCATTTCCAGGAGTGTATTTCACTTATAAAACTCATAACAAATAATCCACTGCAGTCTGAAAATAATAATGTCTGTAGGCACAATACTAGAACAACAAATTACAAAAATTTTATCGACTGAGGTCCACTAAGTGTTTCAGACATGGCCAACTTCAGCTGATGGTGCTTATCTGAAGATGGTCTAAGAGTAGGGCGAACAGGTCATTTTAATAAAATAACCATCGCGATCTAACGTGTTTTTTCACTAATTTTGTGCAACAAATTACATTTGTTGCTCATTACTAAAGCTATGAATGGCTAAAAAAGCAGCCACAAGAAAATCTTTAATTTTTCTGATAATATACGATTTCAGACAAGTTTTAAATATATCCCGAAATGACTATGGTTAATACGTACGTTTTCACCAAATGTAAGCCATTGTGCTATTTGTTAATCAGGTGATCGTACTTTAAGTTATAGGTCCCCTGCTACTGACTGGGTAAGTCAGCTCAAACATTGATGGAAGGTGACGGAATACCATCTCTCATGGGATCATGCCTAACGCAGTACTTTGATGTTCAGACCAACCCTCAGGTTGACGACATTTTACCTTAAATAGATAGCACGTAATCATACACATAGACAGATCATGTACACGTAGCATGTAAACTGACACATTTCACATCTTCTCTATAGAAATAAAACTATATAATTGGAGATATACATTTGTAAATGTATAGTAGTAAAAATGGTTCAAATGGCTTTGAGCACTATGGGACTTAACATCTATGGTCATCAGGCCCCTAGAACTTAGAACTACTTAAACCTAACTAACCTAAGGACATCACACAACACCCAGTCATCACGAGGCAGAGAAAATCCCTGACCCCGCCGGGAATCGAACCCGGGAACCCGGGCGTGCGAAGCGAGAACGCTAACGCACGACCACGAGCTGCGGACGTATAGTAGTAAATTTGCTACATTGTAAGAGAGACAGAAAGTGTGATTTTATTGCCCGATATTGTGATACAATTCAAAGATATCATTCAATCTGAAGATTGTGATCTTGACGACTCACGAAGAAGGTAACGATTTCCGTGGCACAAGGAGACGCTACAGTGGTCTCAACAAACTCAATGTTCTTCGATCCAGTCCGATACTAATACACGACAACGGTCACTAATCCTCTGCCGCCTGTCGCTAAGGTCTTCTGGTGCAGAGCTACGCCCAGTGAATCCGAAATCTCTATAATGAATGTTGTGAAGAAGGAGCAGTGACATGGCTCGCGAATTACTTAATAAATGGAATTCCATTGAATTTATTCCTAGGATGCAGAGACAAGACGCGGCAAATTCTTCACATGGAAATCCAAAGCAAAAATTAAATGAGAAAAACTCAACGAAGATATTGCTAGTATCTTTAGAGTCTCCTTACCAAGTATGAATGTTAACACTTCGAATTTCCACAACATGCGACGCTACATGCTGCAGTAGTTTCACTCGTGGGGTGCAAGTCACAGACCTCCTTTCACTACGATGCTCAAGATCCAAGACGTTACTCAGTCGGAACATCTTGATTCTCTGATTTATCATTTGGAAGCGTTACGTTAGTAATACTTTATATCAATATATGACAAAGTGATACAATTAAACATATGTATCAACAATAACTTAGGCCAAGGCCATTCCAAAGTAACCTGATTTACAAAGAAGTTGTTAACAATAGAAGCCTAAAGTCTTTTCACGATGCTCCAGATCTTATGGTACTCATCCTCGTCCTCCAAAATCATCTGCGCCCAGTTATCATGTTATAGATCCAGTTATACACAAACATGATAAACCAAAAGCCGTAACGACATTTAAAGTCCCACTGTTACGAAACACGTGATTTTTCCATCGTGACCGCGATACGGAATGAACGTCATCCCGAAGGTCCTCCTACGACTAATTAGGTAAGTCACTTCTAAGGCCGGAGGAAGTCAAGACAGTCTGTCTCCAACAGGACCACAGAAACATGTCTAGTAAAGCACTGTGCTGTTGAAATCAACCTTCGGCTTGAAGAAAGCTTTATCATTTACTCACTGTAAGTTACACGAAAAGTAAATGTGCAGTGTTAAATGTATTCTTACCAATAACCAGTCATTCAGTTTTATTGTTCCTAGTCCTGTTAGCATAATGAAGTTTTTAAAACCAAGACTAAAGTGATAGCTTTCTGGGTCACATACCCGGTCCGATCCAAAATCATAATGAATAATGTGATTTCAGAACAAGTGTTGTACACTTATTTGGGGTGTCAAATACGGTGTACATGAAATATTGGCTAAATTTGGAAATGTGTGTGGCACCGGTCATAATGTATTTAAAAATAAGACCATACAAGGAAAGAGACAAAAATGTTATAAAATTAGGCGTCTTCCAGGACTTCTTCATGGTAGTGAATACTGGGAAAGGACATTGGATAGTATGCAAAGCTTAGAAACGAAATTTCTAAGAAGAAGAAAAGGCTAGTCAAGAACAGTCAACAAAACAAAATAGTCGATGAAAACTGGAAATACTCTCCCCAAATTCCAACTCTCACTTTAGACACGTCGTAACTAAATTGTTTATAAAAAGTATTCCATGACCTGAATATCTGCTAACGTTCGTGGGCTTAGATTCGAGGAAAGTTGGGAAGGAAGAATGTGCTTTATGAAATTAAACCAATAAACTTGGCACATCGGTGAATTCTAAATTTTCTGCTGTGCAACATTCAACGCCGAGCTGCTCCACCCCACGTATTGTAACATGCCTGGATCCTCCACGTACTGCTCCCGGCAGGGTAGTCGAGACGGTACTCATCGACGCCAGTGCATTCAGGATGGGAATTTCCCTCTAACAATTCACTGCAAGTTCCAACTAGTCCCAGTTCTGTTCAATCGTGTGCATCTCAGCAAAAGGAGCGCAGGCCGCTCCAATTGGTTGAGTTCTGCCTCCTAGAGCAGTGTTTCCAGTGGAGGGGTGCTCTATGCTCGTGCATAACATAAGAGATGAACCCATTCCTCAAATGTTAACTATCAGACTGTACAATGCGTTCGATAATCCTGTTCCTATACCACACAGCCATGAAATTAAGTTCGATCACGATCAGTGTAGTCCGACTTTCGTGCACGACACCACGATAATGGACATACCATGATTGATGCAGCTCCCAACTGAACACGTGGGCCTGCGTGCCTAAGACGTGCATCGATACCTAAGGTTATCAGTCGTCGGAAAAGCCTGCATTCGTCGGTGAGGAGAATCCAGCGCAACTGATCTAAATTCTATATCAAGTATTGCCTTATACGCCTTCTTTGCGCACCACGACACTTTAGATATTTTCTGTTGCTCACAATGGACGCCAAGAGTTCAAATTTATTGAGTGGAGGCGGTTGCACTCTGACTCAACAAAGCTCTCGTAGTTACCTCTAAAAAAATAACGAATAGTTATGTTTTATTTTCCCCGAGGATTCTTCCAGACATACACTTTTGAATGGAAACATTATGACCACTGCCCACAACGAAACTGAATGCCACTCGGTATCGTGTCAGGCACGTGATGCTGTAAGGAAAGTATATTATCCGAATAGAGATGAGTTTGGAGTCATTATACGGACGGTAAGGGCTACAAACAGGTAACTTTGCTGACATAAGCGTCTCTGATAATGGGTAGTTTTTTATGGCCCAACCTCCGACAACGAGCATCTCTGAGATGGTAAAGTTGATCGGCCAATCACAGGCTACTCTCGTGGGCATCTATGAAAATTTGTTGAAGGGCAATGAAACCACTAGTAAATGGCAAGGTGTTGGACGTCCACCCCTCATCAGAGAACATGGAAGTCAGAGGTTTCTCCGCTCTATAGAGAAGAATACGCAGTGATCTGTGACAGATTTGGCGACAGTACAGTGCTGGTACCGGCACAAGCGTTTTGAAGCACACAGTTTAACGTACCTCATTGAACGACCCCTATGTGTTCCTATGTTGACCAAATCGTCAATTACGACTGCAGTGGGATGGTATCATCGACATTGTACTCGAACCCGAAATGTTTTACCGGGTCTGATGAATCACATTTCTTGTTATACCCAGTCCATGGTCGTATCCGGATAAACGCATCATCCGGGATGCTCGAAACATGCACTGTACCAGGTACACAGGCCGCTGGCGGCAGTATTATACTATTGTGGGGGGGGGGGCTTCATGTGAGCTTCTATGGGCCCCGTGTTAGTAATCCAAAGAACTATGATAGCTGATGACTGTCTTGAACATTACTGCGGAACACATGCATCCTTTCGTGTTTTATCTCCGCTCTTGTAGAATACTGCCACTCGCCTGGTTTCATACCACCAGGTAACGTTCCACAGCTGGTGGGTTGCCCTATGCGTAGGCGATCTCCCCCGAAGCCAGACACCCGGTCGCAGCACGCCGCTCTGTGTACACGCCAGACAAGAGCGGGATCGAAGAGAGGCACCAACAGCACGCGCAGCTGATCGTGGTGCTGTCAACACGGCACTTCATGAGCACAGCACGTGAGGTGAGTCCGGAAGTCACATGACATCGTATGGAAATCTTTCCGCCGGATTACTTAAGACGCTACATGATTACTAACAGCACTCACTCTTCAGGCTCCACGCCAGCTTTCTCTTGCAGTTCGTCTGTCGGTTGCGTCCCCAGTGCGACCCCGGTCATCGATTTGATGTCGACCTAAGGCGACCCAGGATTCCAAGCAAAACACCTACCAACGTTCACCCGAGCGAGCCGGACACCATCAAGGACACTGACCGGACACCAACTGAACGCCCGCATCTCGTGGTCGTGCGGTAGCGTTCTCGCTTCCCACGCACGGGTTCCCGGGTTCGATTCCCGGCGGGGTCAGGGATTTTCTCTGCCTCGTGATGGCTGGGTGTTGTGTGCTGTCCTTAGGTTAGTTAGGTTTAAGTAGTTCTAAGTTCTAGGGGACTTATGACCACAGCAGTTGAGTCCCATAGTGCTCAGAGCCATTTTTTTGAACCAACTGAACACCGAATAGGACAACAGTGAGAGACATTATCAGTATACCAAAAGAGCATTTTATTTCCTGTTTCAAGTCAGATCTGTGAACTGTTCATTTGTGTGTTTATTAATAAATTGTTTCCTTCATTGTAACCTGTGGACCAACATTATTACATGCTATTCCTGCTACCTCATAAGAACCAATAAATTAGACCCGTTACCCGGGATAGAATACGGTACTTCCAGGACCTGACTCAAGCACTTTCCCCACCTGACCCCACAGCCAGCTGCGAGAAAAGAAGGAAGGAAGTAGAAGTTTTAAAACCCTATCGACGTCGATGTCATTGTAGATGTGGCACAAGCTGGGATTGAAACAAGATGTGGAAGGAGATCTGCCCTGCCCTTTAAAAAGAACCATTTTGGTACTTGTCTTAAGCGATTTACGGAAATTATACAAAACCTAAATCTGCATGGCCGAACGGAGTATGAACCGCCATCCTCTGACTTACGGCTCCAGTGTCAACCCAGTGAGCCATCCCACTCAGCCCTGCCCATAACTGGGGCCAAAGGGATGAAATAACAATAAAGGGGAAAAAGTCTTGAGCAAATGCTGTGTAGTATACAGACGTAAATAGAACTCTTTCTTGAGCATAACATCAACGTGAAATCAAAGGCGTCAGTATATTATTTGCACATCTTCGCATGTCCGTGGACCGGTACGCAATGGGTAACTCGTGGAGGTTTTCTAAAAAAAGAGGGGTTTGGTAACCGGATCGTTTAGCCCCTCGGTCACAGAGCAACGACGACAAAAACAAATGTATTCTACGAACGACTTAACATACAAATAAGAAAGGAAAATTAGGATTTAACGTTCCGTTAACGAAGATGTCATTATAGGCATAACCTCGGATTGAGGAGAGATGGCGAAGGCAAACTGGCCGTGGCTTTTCAAAGGACCCATCTCGGCGTCCGCCTACAGTGATTTACGGAAACGACGGAAAACTACATCGGTACGACGGTACGAAAATTTGAACCGAAGTCCTCTCGAATACGAGTGAAATGTCTTACAATTACGCTACTCACATCGTCTAATTAGGGTGATGCTCTACTAATTACTTGGGAGAAGCACAAACAATTTATTTGTTCGACACACGATATAACTACAGAGGTGCGTAGCAAATTCAAACTTAAGATGCTATGATAATGGTTTACTGCGTTACACGAATGAATAATCCCGATTTTCGCTCGAGTTTCCGGCGGCTTGACATATGACTGTAAGAATAAAAGCTCAAGATTTAACGACAAGTCTCTCGTTACACTCAGTTGGGGAGTTGGAAGTAAACCGGGCAAGCGCACAGGTAATCATTAGCGCCTAAGAACAATGAATGGAATGGTACTGTGGAATAGTAATATTGGTATCGTACACCCTCTGCCACAGGCTCTACCATAGCTTGTGAAGTATTAATGCAGATTCATATGAATAAAAGTCTAATGAAAACAGCGATTTCAAGAACAGTGCTCGTTCTCTATTGGCTAAGAGTCTGTAACGTAATTCCCATGAATTCTCTGCTCGTAACTTCTCTGCTCGTAACTTCTCCGCTAGCAAGCACTAGGTCGAAACAATTTCTGAATAAAATTTTTTGGTTCTTCAGCATAAATTTTAACACATTAAAGTTTGGTTTTACTGTAACACTTTCTTTTCATATAGAACTTTTTAAATATACTTATTTACCTACTTAACCTTTGGCGCTACAGCCCTTGTAGGCCCTTGGCCTCTCACGATCGCAGCCCAGTCTTGACGATCTTTTGCTCGTTTCCTCCGTCTTATTACTCCATCCTTTTCAATTCGTTCTTGATGTCATCCAACCATCGCTTTGTACCGTCTTTCACCTGGATTTCCTCCGTAAACCTTCTGGACACATCTCTCCTCTGACACACACTCTACGTGGCCCAGCCACTCTTATCCGTTACCCTTGGTTTCCAAAACTAGGTCAGCGTAGCCGTGTACTTCTTACAATTGCTTGTTTTTCCGTATTATCCACTGCTGTGCCTCACTCATTGCTACAAAAATCTTTCTTTATATTTTCCTCTCCCACCCCGTCAGGGAGTCCTCTTCTGCCAAAGCCGTTGTCCATGTTTCTGTGTTATACATTACCGCCGCCATTATAATTGTACCTCAGACAGTCACCTATTTTCTGTCAGGCTATGTGATTGAATAATCTTAATCAGTGCCCGGTAAGATGTGTAACATATCATAGTCGGCCCTATTCAACTTCGTGTACTTCTGTCTAACAGCAACGTTTCTCCTGGAAGCGGGAAGATACTATGTTTTAGTGTAATTTACTCGAAGTCCCAACTCTTTTGCCTCCTGTTACAGTCTGCCAAATCATTCTCCCAGCTTTTCCAATCTTCTAGACAGCACTTTAAAATCACTTAACCGATTTATTGAAATCAGGCGATTCAAGTACTCATTTGGTTTTTTCTTAAAGAAGAAATCTTTAGTATTGCCAACATTGATTGGCATTTTTTGTTTGTTTATTTACAACATCCTCCATTACACACTATTTATAATACTACATGTAAATGTGTGTGTGTGTGTGTGTGTGTGTGTGTGTGTGTGCGCGCGCGCGCATAGTGTAGTGTAGTGTGGTGGTGATGATGACGATGATGATGATGATGATGATGTTGATGATGATGATGATGATGATGATAAGAGAAGGGAGAGGGTGATACCCGGTGCCGCCCCATGTCGTACTCCTTGCGAGCAACATCAAGGGGCCCGCCAAGCTTACGCCCTCATCCGACAAACGGCCAACCACTAAGAGTGTTCTATGTCCTCTCCTCAGGAGACAATGCGGAGAGGTTCGGTATTTAAGCCAGGTCGTTGGTGGAAAGTCTGGAGATCAGGAACTTTGTTCCACAACTTCTCCTCCTCTAGCTAGCTGAATACTGGCAGTGGTAATTCTTTCCACCATCAGGATCCGATCCGGCCTACCCGCCGGGTCGAGAACTTGCGCAAAAGCGTCCGTTAGTGATCTTGTTCACGGAGGCGCGTATTTATTGACCACTGACATGTACACTAGTATACACGTCAGTGTGTTCATGTGACAGATTTTTTCTTGAAAACACTGATGTCAGGCTCATCTGAATAGTCCATTCTGTATCACCTTTATTGTCTGTCTGTATTTGATAGTGAGAAATAAGCGCATTGCTCGAAGTTTCTCAATTTCTTCATTTCAGACACCACAAAGAAACAATATCGAACCTAGAAGAGAAGTCATGGAGCTTCACTTTTAGTAGAGACAAAAGACAGTCGTGCATTTATTAATCTATAATATAAAAATGAATCGCAAAATGTGTTGGTAAGCGCATAACTCAACAACGCCTCGACCAATTTGGCCAAATCTTTTTTTAAAATGTTCGTTGAAGTTCAAGGATGGTTTTTACGGCGAGAAAAATTAGAATTATTGCTGGAAAAACCCTAAAAATAGCCCTTTTCTTTTTCCTATACAAATGATTTGTAACTAAAACGTAGTCAATTTGAGCTTTATTGCTATGGTATAAAGTTCATATTAAATTACAAGCACTCACTGTTGTCTAAGCAATGTAGGTGTGTTCCTAACGTCAAAGATCATATCTATCAAAACAATGTGCGTGTGTGCGTTGGAGCACAGAATACATAGTTGGAGAAGTTTAATGTCGCGTTCCGAAACTCGCGTTTCTTTTTCGGCACGCGAGATAAAATGCATCAGTTTCCACGTCATTACATCAGTCAAACAAAAATCGCGTTACCAACAGTGTTTTATTATTTTTATAATATCTAAATTACAATTCGTACGGCTTAAAAGGATTTGACTTCAAGTCATATAAAATTAAAAAAAAAAAAGTTGTCTGTGACCTAATCTACTGAGTTTGCTTTTGTCAACTGATACACGAAACAAATTCGTGTTTTGTGCAGAGTGTTTACTTAGTTAGTGTTTGTTTAGTTCGTGATTAGTGAAAAACTAATTTATATTTGATATGCCTCCTATAAGACGAAGCAATTTAGGTAGAAGAACCAGAAATGCTACAAACCAAGCTAATTACCGATCTAATCGTACGGCACAAGAACGTGACGACGGAAATGAACGTGAAAGAATTCGGATATCACAAACGCGTGAAGCGCGAGCGCGACATTCAACTAATAATCGCGCAAGTTTGAATCGAGCTGCTTTCAGTTACGATGTGTCAATTGACTACAGTAACTACCAATGTGTTGTTATTGGTTCTATGAACTCGGTTTGCTCACACTGTAAGGCATTAAAATACAAAAACGAAGCCAATGGATTGTGTTGCGCAAATGGTAAAGTGAAATTGATACCATTGGACCCACCACCAGAACCATTGTACTCATTGGTTTCAGGAATAGGAACAGATTCTATACACTTTTTGACACATATCCAACAATATAACAATTGCTTTCAAATGACTTCATTTGGGGCAACAAATGTAGTTCGGGAAAATTTTATGCCAACTTTCAAGGTATGTATTATAGCAGTTACTCATAATTATTTTAGCGAACAAAATTTTCTGTCACAAATTTAAGATGTGTCACTAATCTTCAATTTCTTAATCACTTATATATCACTTAGTCATCATATTATATGGTGATTCAGTTTCAGTGACACTTTTATTATATTTTATATTTGATAGATATTAGTTCAAACTAAATATATACTTTTTAAGATCAAATATTATTTAAGTTTGATCACTGACAATCCATTAATTTATACCACACCATAATATTTTATTTTATTTACAGATACAAGGGCAAATATATCACAGAGCAGGTTCACTGTTACCAGTGTCAGATAGCGACAACAAATTCCTGCAAATTTATTTTATGGGCAATTCACCACAAGAAATTGATCTGCGTTGTGCACATAACAATTTAGTAAAGAGGTCTATTGTAGAACAATTACAAACTTTATTTCATCAACACAATCAATTGATTATATTGTTTAAAACTGCCCTGGATCTGATGCCATCCGATAATCACAAAATTGTAATCAGAGCTGATAAAACACCTGCAGGTCAACATACAAGACGTTTTAATGCACCAACTATTGATGAAGTTGCTATCGTTGTAGTTGGAGAAAACTTGGAATCCCGTGATATTGTTTTACATCGTCGGAATGATCAATTACAACGTATAAAGGAAACACACCGCTCATATGATGCACTGCAATATCCCATTATATTTTGGCAAGGTGAAGATGGCTACGATTTCTCAATAAAAATGATAAATCCCATTACAGGTAACTAAAATATTAATTTAGCTATGGCGATAATATCTCAGTCATTATATTATGTATTTTAATTTTATATTTGAATGTTATTAAAAGAAAATCTATTTACAGGTTCTGAAACCAACAAAAAAGTCAGTTCAATGAACTATTATTCATACCGCCTAATGATTCGGGAAAATGAAGAAAATCACATATTGAAATGTCGGCGATTATATCACAAATATGTTGTTGACATGTATGTAAAAATTGAAACGGAGAGATTAACATTCATCAGGTTGAATCAAACCAAACTCCGATCTGAAGAGTATATTCACCTTCGAGATGCGATTAATACTGATGGAAATGCACAGAATGTCGGTCGGATCACTATTCTTCCAGCAACATACATCGGAAGCCCTCGGCATATGCACGAATATGCTCAAGATGCCATGTCGTATGTTCGTCATTATGGTACAGCAGATTTGTTCATCACATTTACATGCAATCCGCAATGGATAGAAATCAAGCAGGAGTTATTCCCTGGGCAATCACCCATTGATCGTCATGATATTACAGCCAGAGTCTTTAGACAAAAGTTGAAATCTTTAATGGATTTCATCGTAAAACATAATGTGTTTGGTGAGACACGCTGCTGGATGTATTCTGTGGAGTGGCAGAAACGAGTATTGCCACATGCACACATTTTGATTTGGTTGGTTGAAAAGATAAGGCCAAATGAAGTTGATGCAGTGATATCAGCTGAAATCCCTAATGTACAAGTAGATCCTGGATTGCATGAGGTAGTTATCAAAAACATGATACATGGTCCCTGTGGAACTCTTAATCAAAATTCACCGTGTATGATGGATGGTAAATGTTCAAAACGATATCCACGGACATTAATATCGGAAACAATTACTGGTAATGACGGTTATCCATTGTATCGTCGCAGATCGACAGCAGACAATGGAAAATCAACAATTGTCAAATTAAATCAACAAGATATTGAAATAGATAATCGTTGGATTGTTCCATATTCACCCATTTTATCAAAGACATTCAAAGCACACATCAACGTTGAATCTTGCCATTCAGTGAAATCTATTAAATACATTTGCAAATATGTAACCAAATGGAGTGATATGGCTGTGATTGGAATTGGTGCAGAGAATTCCAATGATGAAGTTACCCAATACCAAATGGGCCGTTATGTCAGTAGTAATGAAGCAGTTTGGCGAATATTTTCTTTTCCTATTCATGAGAGACACCCTTCTGTTGTTCACTTAGCTGTGCATTTAGAAAATGGACAAAGAGTGTATTTTACAGCACAGAACGCAGTACAAAGAGCTGCTCAGCCACCATCTACTACATTAACCAGTTTTTTTGAGACATGCCAAAACGATCATTTCGCACAAACATTGCTATATTCTGAAATGCCAAAATATTATACCTGGAATCAATCCTCAAGGAGATTTATACGACGGAAACAAGGAAAACCAGTTCCAGGATATACAGATGTATATTCCACCGATGCGATTGGCCGGATTTATTCAGTACATCCAAGCAATGATGAATGTTTTTATTTACGACTGCTATTAGTCAATGTACGTGGCCCAACATCATTCCAACAGTTACGAACTGTTCATGGTGAATTGTGTGGATCCTACAGAGAAGCCTGTCAACGTTTGCAATTGCTTGAAAATGACGCTCATTGGGAGCAAACTCTCAATGATGCTGTAATATCATCACACGCTCATCAAATACGAACATTGTTTTCTATAATCATATCTACATGCTTCCCATCAAACCCAATTGATTTGTGGATCAAGTACAAAGATTATATGTGTGATGATATTTTGTATCAAATACGGAATAGAATGGGAAATCCAAATATACAAATCAGTGAAGAAATTTACAATGAAGCATTGATTTCAATTGAGGACATGTGCTTGATAATGTCAAACAAACTATTAATTCAATTAGGCCTGACCGCGCCCAATCGTCCAATGCATGACGCTTTTAACCAAGAGTTGCATCGAGAAAAACTGTATGATCTCAACGCTTTGAAAGAATTAATTCAAACAAATCTTCCACTGTTAAATGAACAACAGAAGTATGTATTTGAAACTCTTATGAAAGTAACAAATGATGAAACTGGAGGGATTTACTTCTTAGATGCACCTGGTGGTACAGGAAAAACTTTTTTGATTTCATTAATATTAGCAACAATTCGCTCACAAAATAAAATTGCACTTGCACTCGCTTCGTCGGGAATCGCAGCAACTTTGCTTGAAGGTGGTCGAACAGCCCATTCAGCACTAAAATTGCCATTAAATATGCAAAGCAATGAAACTCCAACCTGCAACGTTTCGAAGAACTCTGCAATGGCAAAGGTTTTGCAGCAATGTAAATTGATTGTTTGGGATGAATGCACGATGGCACATAAAAAATCTTTGGAGGCTTTAGACAGAACCTTAAAAGATCTACGGAGCAATAATAACCGATTTGGTGGTGCAATGATTTTATTAGCAGGAGATTTTCGTCAAACATTGCCAGTGATTCCACGATCAACGCCAACTGATGAACTCAATGCATGTCTAAAGTCCTCCAATTTGTGGAAACATGTCAGAGTACTTCATTTAAGCAAGAATATGCGTGTCGAGTTGCAAAATGACCAATCTGGAAACATATTCTCTAAACAACTCATTGACATTGGTAATGGCAAATTTCCTATAGACATGTTGACTGGCTGCATTAACTTTCCTCAAAGTTTTTGTCAGTTAACTCGATCAAAAGATGAACTTATTCAGAAGGTGTTTCCAGATGTTTCTCAAAATTACAGAAACCATGATTGGTTGAGCGAACGAGCTATACTGGCTGCAAAAAACATAGATGTAAATGAATTAAATTTCAAAATTCAAGAACAAATTACAGGCGAATTGAGGATATATAAATCAGTTGATTCGGCTACTAATCAAGATGATGTAGTCAACTATCCACCGGAATTTTTAAACTCGCTGGATTTGCCAGGATTGCCACCTCACAATCTTCAATTAAAGGTTGGATCGGTGGTTATAATGTTGCGAAATATCAACCAACCGCGTCTTTGCAACGGTACACGGTTAGCGATAAAAAAATTACTAAACAATGTGATAGAAGCAACTATACTCAAAGGAAAGTATAAAGGAGAAGATGTTCTCATACCGCGCATCCCAATGATTCCGACTGATGTGCCATTTGAGTTTAAACGACTACAGTTTCCAGTGCGGCTTGCTTTTGCTATGACTATAAACAAGTCCCAGGGGCAATCATTAAGTGTTTGTGGTATTAATCTAGAAAACCCATGTTTCTCACATGGTCAATTGTATGTTGCCTGTTCCCGTGTTGGAAAACCATCAGATTTGTTTATCTATGCGCCAGGTAATCAAACAAAAAACATCGTATACCACAAAGCACTACAATGATAATAATAATAATTATGATTCACATGATTAACAATAAAGCGATTACTTACTTTTAAATCCTTATATATGTTTTATTTAATTATTTTTTATTCACAACGCCCTATCACCAGGGTGACGGTTCTGTTCAGGAGAATTTTTTTAAATACGTAGGCAAAAAAACTGCCATATTACAAATCTTTTTGACAGGACGAAGTCTGTCGGGTCAGCTAGTCTAGATATAAGATTCACGGACGCTGCAAACACTTGTCAGTAGACGCTAGGCTGTTTGCAAGTTCTACATTAGATTATTGCACCACCTGACTACTAACCAACTGCAAGAAAAAACTGGCGTCATTTTTCTCAGCGGTTCCTGAAGAGAAGAATATCAAAGTGCAGCAGGGAACTTTATTTTTTTTTTAAAGTGTACATTTTTGTTAGGGAATCGTATAGTATCTTAACAGGGCTTTATTTATATGTTAATGGAAAGTGAAGTTGCAATTTGCGTGGCTTTGAAGCTCACGCTCTGCTTGCCTAGAAACAACCTATGTTAGCGGGCAGAATGCCAGCACAGACCGTATCAGCTCGCACTCTCGTGCATCGAGCCGCGGAAATCGGGTCACTCCGATGTTGGCAACAGTTTATCGCACGTCTCGCTTAGATGGAACAAATCCTGTTGACTTGGAAAGATCTACACTTGGTTTAGTAAGAAGACTGTGGAAGCATGAATCGCGTAACACCGACCATCCAAAGCGATTATCTTCTTATTTTATCACGGAACGAAAAAAAAGGTTTATTTTAAAGGTTATTTTTAAAGGTTATTTTAAAGACTAGTGATGTAGGGTATTTCGTACCGT